>NW_027069727.1:548063-563297 GCF_002906115.3 Quercus suber | reverse complement strand
ATGTGTGACAGAAAAACAGTAAATCAACAAATATGCAAACTAACTCTCCCCCTAAGTTAGATACATCAAAAACAAAGTTAACTCCCCCTAAACATAACATTCTTGTATTTTCCACACATATTCCCACATATCAACTATTTCTTCCCCTTTTTGTCACGTATTGACAAAGACAACTCATACAAAGAGTAAACAGTCAACATACGCAACAAAGGATAAGAGAAAATAAAGAAAGAAGGAGACACAAAACAATTCAACTCTATAGAAAAATAGAGACAGCTCCCCCTATGAACAACATAGGTTAAAAAAACTTTGCTCCCCCTATCGAAAATAGAAAAAACAAAACAAGTTTTAGGAAAAACAGTTTTGGAGAAAAATAAAGGAGGTGGGGGAAAAGCAGCAGCAGCATCACTAACAGGATCAAGTACATTCTCACCAGCAGGACCAAAGTTAAAAACACACAAACCAAAGTGAAAAACAAGGTGAGGATACACATGAAAAAAAAATATTCTTTCTTTCAATAAAAGGCAAACATGGCACTATGTGACCTATAAACAATTGCATGAGTGGAGAAAATATTTGCACATTGATTATCTATCATATCTTTTAAGAAAAACATTTTCTACATTTCACACATAAGAAAAAGCATATACTAGAATGTACAAAACTCAAAAAGTAATCAATCTGTTAGGACATATATGTTTTAACTTGTTTAAGAACATATGTCACTTATTTATGTAAATTGGCTAATCTTTTGACAAAACGCACTCTACTTGTAATTGGGTAGTTCTAGGTGTTTTTAATACTTCAAGAAACAATGTTTCAAGATCAAGTGTTGAAGTCATCAAGTCTGTCCAAGAGAAAGCAAGCTGAAGTGCAAAGTTTTTAAAGCTCGACACTTACTCGACAACTACCTCGACACTTACTATCTGTCGAGATTTAAAATTTCAGATTTCCAATCTGATTATTTTGGGATTCGTGAATATGTTTTTGGGCCTTCTTTTCTTCTAATCCTAAACATATAAAAGGATTATTTTAAGAGCCGTCAAGGGTGACACAAGTTGCATTATCATTGAGCAATCTCTGTTCAAGCAAATTGTGATCAACAAACGAAGTTCTTGACCTAGTTCATCTTCCATCAAGAAGTTGCTATGTATTTGCACCATAGGGTTTTGTAACCAAGCATCTTCCTGCTATTCATCATAAAGGATGAACTGAAATAATATCATATATTTTATGTATAATTTTAAATTACAAAAACTTGCAATTTAAAAATTTATTGATGACATAGCTATTAATCTTTAATTTTCTTGAAATTTTACAAACATGGAAGATATAAGAAGAAAATGCAATCCAATGATGGATTTGTCAAAATTTACCCCCAATAAAAAGATATTGAGTGAGTTTGTAGCCTAAGGCTATAATCGATTTTATAGCTAAATTTTATCTTTAAAAAATTATCCAACTGGTTATTTGGATATCATCTCCTCATTAACATCCGTGTTTCTGTTTTGGGGACTGATTGACAAACTTCTAAATTATGATTTCTCCAGAGGCTTGGGAATTTACTTACGTGGTTTCTCAAACATGATTCAAAGCTCATATATGATCCTATGCTTTGAAATATATAAATGTGAATCTTTGAAGATTATCCTGAGACTAAAAAATTTTGATGAGAAAATGTTCTCACTTGCACTGCAGGTTGAATTGAGCTGTAATAGTGGAACACTTGATATTACCTATGTTGTGTCACTCTATCCACTAAGCATGGCAACGGCTGTTGTAATAAAGAATAATGGCCGCAAGGCAGTGACTTTAAACAATGCTATACTGAGCCATTTTATATCTAAAAAACGAAACGGGACAGCCATACAAGGTCTTCAGTGCAGTTCTTACTGCTCACACCCTCCTCTCTCTTCGCCCTTTGCAATTCTATCACCAGCTGAAGCAATGAAAACTGAGTCTCCTGGATGGTTCTCTTTTGGTTCCGAGCCTGAAGATAAACGTGACTCGTGGACCCTACAAGATGTGCCCTTCACCACTTTGAATAACAAGCTCAGCCGAGTTTACGCCGTCCCACCAAAAGAGAGATTGAAGGGATTTTATAACACCCTACCTTCAAAATTTGAAATAATTGATCAGGTATCCATGATGTTTCCACTTCTAATCCAAGATGTGGTATGAATATAACAAATAGTATCTGTGATGAATGAATGTTTCGCTGTTACAAATATGATTTTCCGAATCATCCAATGCCTTGAACAATTCACAGTTTGGGCTTATCAAAAACTTTGTGCAAATGGAAGTTTTCAGATTTGAGGAAATTTACTTACAATTATAGATATCTATGATCAACTGCTTTGAACCAAAAAAAAAAAAGAAAATGATCATCTTCATTTGAAATAGATTCATTTCATGATTCAGATTAAATTACATATCTAAATATGTATCCAATACTGCATCATATGGCATTATGTATACTATTAGATACAGAAAATAAGATTTTAACCTTGAAAAAAATTGTCTTTTATTTCATGCATAAGTTTATGTTTGGTTACATTGTCAATCAACTACGGTTCTACAATTCTTACACTTTTATCGATGAAAAGTACATGAAATGAAACACAATGGGTGTTTTCAGTAGATATAAACCTATTCATGATATACTCAATTTTTTCTTTTTCCAACTTGTTTCTTGCACACTAGGGACGTGAGCTTGTCTTCAGGGTGGTACGGATGGGTTTTGAAGACATTTATTTATCCAGCCCAGGTTCCTTGTCAGAGAAGTACGGGAAATACTACTTTATCTGCACTGGCCTTGCTTCTATACTGGAGCCTGTCATTGTGAAACCTGGTGAAGATTGGAGGGGGCACAGGTTATTGAGCATGATAATTTATAATAACATCTCTCAAATTTTTTTGAATAGTTATCCTTTTCAAATTATTCATTTGTAATTGAAAAGTTGTCTTGTTTGTGGTACTGTCATCATAGTTCAGTGCCGAACTAAGTTACTGAAATGTGCTTGTAAATACTAGCTAAAAGGGTCTTTAATGCCTTTTGGTTGCCATTTCCTTATCTTCTGGCGTGTTTTGGTTGTTTAACTTCTTCCTCAATTTTTTTTTTTTTAAATTTAAAATTTAATTTTAAGGTGGGGCTGGTGGTTTGGGGTAAATTTTGATAATTACTTCTGTGAAACTGTCATATACATTACAGATTAAGAGTGGAAGAGACATTAAACTTAGGCCGTAAATTTACTTCATATAATGTTTTAACTGTAAATTACAACTTACATAGGCTTAAAGAAGTTGAGCTTGTCTTTCAGCAGATACTTTTATATTCAACTTACCCAAAAAAAAAAAATCAAAGAACAAGATTACCATAGTCCACTGCTACTTATTGGTTAACTTCATAATCTTCATTTTAAAGGTAAAAATAAATAAGCGGAAGTTATGAGTTATCGGATGGTTTAGCCTATAGTTTCTAAATAGTAATTCAATCTATACCTCTCAACTGTTGATTCCCATCATCTTCCTTAATTGGAAAATTAGTGTCATGAATCTAATATGCACAGGATTACGATAAAACGTTTCTAAGTCAGAATTCTGCTAGAAGTGATTTATATGCCTAAGGGCCTAAGGCTATAAATGAGCTGAGCATTAAAAGTTTAGGGTTGTTCATTTGATTTTATTTTGAACATGAGCGGAGTTCAAACTCATTACCAAATTAGAATATATATATGTATATATATTTGTTATACAAATTCGATTATATATTGAAGTTTGGTTCATTTTCTTATTAGATAAGCTCGAGTTTGTTCATTGGCTACTTAGATAATTAGATAGAGTGATTTTTTTTATTTTTTATGAACATATGAAAAATAGATTCACAAACTTTGTATTGTTAAAATTTTAAATAATTTTTACTACAAAATAGGCTATTTATATTATCAATAAATTATAAATAATAATTTGATAAATTTTGAACCTATCTACAAACTTATATAATTCAATATTTCTATATAAAAAAAATATCAAGTCTATATATAATATTATACTTAAATCGAGTCTCATAAAGTTTGAGATCATCATGTCTAATAGTTGAGCATAAAGTTAGGGTTGGCCTTCGCTCATTTGCTAAATTAGCCAATATACAAGCTTTATCTCAGTTGCCTATTGCTTATTTTTCAGCAGACAGTATAGGCCTTCCCACTCTTAGAGGCACACATTAGTGAAGTCATTTTAAGTACGGTTCACAGAGAATGGCAAGTAGAATCCTTTAGAGACTACTTAAAAATGTAAAAGGATGTATTATAAATGGCAGTGTGGGATTGTTGCTATGATCTATTGAGATCAATGTTATTAATTCCATTTCAGACCCCGTTTCGATTTGTCTAGTGGAACGAAATATTTCAGTACCGGATTATTTCGACATACTATTTTAGGGTGTTTCGGATTCCTAAAAAAAATATTATATATATATATATAACCTAAAAGTATCTATTCAAAAAAGTGGAATGTAGATATAAAATAATAAATTTAATCTAATTATATAAAATAATGATTTTAATTTTCACTATTTATTCATTTTCTCTATCTGATCCAACAACTGCCTTATCTTTTGATTCATTTTTTTATTTTTCTTTCTTCCGTCTCACGTGTTTTGGTCTTCTCTTCCCCTATTTTCATCTCTCTTCAAGTCCCATCTATCACCAAATCCCAAAATTCCCACATCCCAAACCTCATCACAACCGTATATTCAAAACCTCATCACAACAATACTCTCCTATTGAAAAAGTCTGATACTCTCATCTACTTGCTAAACTTTGTTACTCTCATCTTATCTCTCTTATCTCCTCTCTCTCTCTCTCAGCTTTGTTCAGCTCCAAGGATGCCTCTTCAGGTCTATTATTCTGTGTAAATTTCTTGACACTCATCTAAACTTATCTTTTAATTTATGTTCTCATCGTCAGCATGATCTTCTTCTTCTTTTTTCACTGAGGCTCATCTTTTGCTATTGAACATGTACCGGCCGAATCTTGCATTTCGGTTGGATTTCACCAAAATGAACCGGAATGCCCGAAACATACCGGAATAGGCCGGAATTTTATCAAAGGTGGAACAAAGGGGTGTGCCATTCCGGTTTGCATACTGATACGAAATTTTCCGGCCATTTTGGCCGGAACGGAACGAAATTAATAACATTGATTGAGATTCAACATTGTCTCTTCAGTTTGTCCCTCTCCTCCCTAACCCCACTAGATTCTTTCTTCCCTTGGATACCCAAAGGCTAGCCCAAACTCCGTCCTACCATACCATGCCTAAATTTTATGCCACCTCTTGCTAAGGATGCCTAAAAGGATTTGAATGTTGTTGAAACCATCCTTGTTCAAAAATGTTATTATATTACACTTTACCACCTTAAACTATACCCTAAATTACACTTTGCACCCTAAAATTTTCAAATGCATATTTTGCACCCTAAACTATGACCATTGTTATACTTTGTATCTTGACTTCAAGTTTGCTGTTAACTTGGATAAAAATCCAAAGTTTAGGGTGCAAAAGTTTAGTCGAGACACGAGAGTATAGTTTAGGATGATAAAGTGTAATATCTTCTTTGTTTTTAAGGGATTGAGAAGATAGACAATTTGATTTTTTCACATGATGTACTTTTCCATTCAAGTTAACGGTAAACTTAATGTCGAGGTGCAAAGTGTAAGAAGGGTCATAATTTAGGGTAGAAAACGTGCATTTGGAAAGTTTAGGCTGCAAAATGTAATCTGCGGTATAGTTTAGGGTGTTAACATGTAATTTCAATAAAATGAAGAAAATAAGAGAGAGAGAGAGAGAGAGAGAGAGAGAGAGAGAGAGAGAGAGAGAGAGGTTAGGCTTGATGACTTACATCTACAATGAAATTCCCTTTGCGGCTACATCTTTACTATATAAATATAGTGAACCCTAGGTAGGATATACATGGGAACTAAAATTAACTTAGGAGAATCCCTTGATTGGACTAAAATCCAGGACTAATGTTCCTTGATTTTAGTTAATCAATGCTATCAACATGTAGTCAAATGTGATATCCATCTTGGTGCGATGGTCACTCCACAAGTATAAGTGCTTGTGGGTTGTGGGGTGTAGGGGGCAAGAGTCGGTGTTTAAGTCTCTAGGAGGGAGTTTCACACACATTTACACTTAGATTAGGATAGAATAGAATTTCTATCTTGTATTAAAAAAAAAAAAAGTGATATCCACGATACACTAACATCCTCAAACTCAAGGTAGAAGCTTGATGACGCATTGAGTTTGGACTTTGAAATGTAAACTCGTGGGTTGTGGGTTGTGGGGGGCAAGGGTCAGGGTTCAAGTCTTTAAAAGGGAGCTTTACACACATTTGCATTTAGATTAGGCTATAGTAGGATTTCTATCTTGTATATATATATATATATATATAAAGTGATATCCATGATACACTAACATCCTCCCTTAAACTCAAGATAGAAGCATGATGATGCATTGAGTTTGGACTTTGGAATGTAAACTCGTAAGATGCATTAAAGATGACCATGAGTGACCGAATTAGAGGTAGAATGGGCAAAGAATGACGATATGAAAGCTCGAATTTGTGTTAAAACACAAGAGCTTGTTCAGACCTCCAATTAAAAATTACAGCTAAATAACTTTTATTCTAACTTATACTAAGTGTGGAACAAGAGTAAATAAGCACAAACAACCGATAACACTACCCTAAGCCATATTCATCCATTATTAACAATTAAAGAAAGCTTAAAGAGTAAGGAAGAGAGATGAAAACACAAGATAACACCGAGACGTGTTATCGAAGAGGAAACTGAAAAACTCGGTAAAAAACCAAGGTTTTGAAACCCGAACCTTCATTGAACCGTAAAAGGGAGAGGTTCAAGGTTTTTGAGGTCGAACCGAGGTCAAACCGTAATGACGTCATAATTAATTTAATAATTATTTTAAATAAAAATAAATACATTAAATTAGTAAAAATAGAAAAATTAGCTAAAATAGTCTCCAAATAAATATGAGATTTATCTTTCAAATATATTTTTCATATCATAGCATTTATAAACAAATAAAAAATATTAAATCCTAATCAAATATAGATATAGTATTTCTTTATTTCTTTATATGTTGATTAGTAAAACTTACGATAATACTAATAATAATGATAATAATATTATAAGTTAAAAAAAAAAAACACAAAAACAATAGTATGTCAATTTATTTAATCCCACGTATCAGTTTAATAATACTAATATAAATGACAAATTAATAGTAATAGTTTTCAAATTTTAGTAAGAGTAATCATAAAACAAACACACACAAAAAAAAAAAAAAAAAAAAGAAGAAAGAGTAAACCTAGATATTAATGTAAAGAGGAGAGCCAACCATTCTTCCTCAGTTGGTGTTCTGAAGTCGCGTACTTGGATCCGCGCATTGGTTAGTCACGTACTTGGGAGCCGTGCATCAAAGGTGGAGACTGTCACTACAGATCAAGTCCAATTGGGTATTGGGGTAAGGGTTCAACTGTAGGTTGGTAAGGTACTTGGGATTCCTTTACTTGTAACCGCTTGATTTGATAATAGTGGAGTTTCGGGAGTGGTGACCTGAAAATCACCCGGTGGGGTTTTTTGCCGTTAGGGTTTTCCCCATTCGTAAACAAATCACCGTGTTATTTAATTTCCGCTGCATATTTAGTTTTTTGGTGATTTGTTTGTGCTTCCATAAAATTGCATGATTAATTGATTAATTAATTACTTGACTAAATTAATTAATTAGGGTTAATCACAATGGGTCATTCAGATTGTGACCTATCACAATCAATTTTTAAATCAATTTGAGTACCCAATTTAGCAAAGTGTATGCATGCTATGTGTGAAAATAATGAGAGATATGACTGCAAAACTACAAGATGGATACAAAAACAATGCAATGCATGTGAATCCTAAACACAAATGACGCATGAAAAAGTTTTTGGTCAAAAACATAGAAACTGAAAATATTTCAATTTCGATCGATCGAGTATCGATCGAACATCAATCGAGTCAGGTAGACTCAAACCTAAAATTTTAATCGCAATTTCGATTGATCGAAAAACAGGTTCGATCAATCGAAAGTCTGGAAAAATCAGATTTTTGAAAAACAGAGCATTTTAATGCAGAAACTCCTCAAAGCACATTGTTTTATAAAAAAAATGCATGAGTATGAGATGAAAAGTTTTTCAAAAACACTTGAATTTAACCCAGATATTCCAAAATCAAGATTTTCAATCAATTTGTCCTCAAAGCGCAAACATTATACACATTTTGCATTAAAATCAAGGAACTTTTAATCTTGGATAGCCACAACAAGATCACACATAATAAAATGTACCAAGTTTAACAAAGAGTAACTTGTGTAGTGTGTGCAACTAGCAAAAACTTGAGATACATGTGAGGTGATATGTGAATAAAAATCTGATAGATTCAAAGGAATTCTGATAGATCCAAAGGAATTCAAAGGAATCAATGGGCTGGAAAATCTCCAGATGTTCTTGATCTAGTAGAGTGAGTCCTGAGAAAACAAAGGAAATCAGCAGAGAAGACCGGTGGAAGCCGGCCTTTAATTCTCCGATGGTAAAGTTAGAAAATTGAAGGAGAGAAGAGCCCTCAATACTTAACTTCTCTAAAATTCTCTACCAAAAAGAAAAGTCCCCTTACCTCTGCACAGAAAGGCCTTTATATAGCGTTAGAAAACAGTTACTTCTCTTAATCGTCGTAGAGTTTGGAGGATTCAGAGGGTAACTTCCTTAACTGCCACAAAGGTCACCTCTTCAGGAACTACTAATAGATTCAAGTGATACAACTTTTGGTTGGAAGTGTGCTTAGTCTAGCCCTTTGTGAATTCACCTCGTCCGTCACTAATGTAGGACGAGGTCTGGCTCCTTATTAATTCACCTCGTCCGTCACTAATGAAGGACGAGGTTCACAACCCGCTCGTCCTTCAATGGACGAGCGTGTAGAAGGAGAATTGGTGGTAATGGAGGGACGAATGTATTAAACTCACTCTCAGCTCTGAACATTGCTATGGACGACCATAAGGACGAGTGATTGAACTTGGTGTTTTTCTTGCACCATCAGTTGCCCCCCTCGTCCATGTGTCGTCCATGGACATGTAGTAATTTATTCTGGACGCATGACTTTTCTTTTTTTTTTTTTTTTTTTTTAATAATCAGAGATGCCACGTGTCACGATGTAATTGGTGATTCGTTTCGTCGGTTCATTTTTTTGAGACGAATGCCACGTGTCAGTGTCTGATTGATCGTGTCGTTTCATATGCTCAGGTCAACCATCTATAAATAGTGGAATGCCCCCATTACCCTTTTACTTCTGAGATTTTTCCTCCTTGACATCCCTCGTCTAGAGCCTCGTCTAAGACTTTCCTGCGTCCATAGTTTCAGTGCGTCCTAGATCCAGGTATTCCCTCTCTCCTCGTCTTTTAGGTTTTTTTTAAAAAAATTTCCTTTTTAGAAAATGTCAGGAATCACCATTTCCTCGTCTAGCGATAGTACAGTAAGAGCCATAGACGAGTATTACAACGGGAGTAGTAATAACTCTAGTGATACTAGTAGTAGTAGCAGTAGGGGAAACACTACTGGCGAGGAGTATGTCTCAGGGGTCCCTAGGGTTCCTTTAGAAGAAATACAAAAACAACTTAGGAAAACTGTAGGGTCCCAGGTATGTACCTCGTCCTCCATCCCTTCGTCCAATCCTTCGGACGAGACGGAGGTAACTGTATATAGCTGTGCTGTAGATATCCCTTCGAAGACGGACGAGGAAAGATTAAACAACCTTAGGGAGTGGTACCAAATCCCAGACGAGTTTAATCCTAGATTACCCGTCCGTGGAAAGTGGTGCTGCAACCCTCATTTTGGAATAGGTGTATACGAGGCCTACCTTCTTGGGGGTCTTAGATTTCCTTTAAATTCTTTTACCAGAGAACTGCTATTTAGGTTAGGTTTAGGGGTGTGTCAGTTCAACCCAAATGCATGGAGGTTAATCGTCTCTATGCAAATTTTGTGGAGGGAAGTGTTTGGAGGGGATCGTCCTATTACTGTGGACGAGTTCCTCTATTGCTATAAACCTTCCGAGATTCATCAATCTCCTGGCTTTTATCAATTCATAGCCAGGAGTAAAGACTGTAGATTGGTGAAATCCCTGGCCTCGTCTGACAGAAAGTGGAAGACGAAGTTTTTCTTCGTCTCTGGATTCTGGGCTGGAAATCCTACAGACGTTGGCCGGGATTCTTTTGGTCGTTTCAGTGGGGACCTAGGAAACCTTCGTCCTGAGGGTAAGTCCCTTAGCTTTCCCCTTCTTTTTACTTGCTTTTCACTTATTAACTCATTTAATCTTGATTTATTTTATTACAGCTGTTGGACGACCTACTTTGAGCAAGTTACACCGTGACCGCGTCCACAGGGCTCGTCTACACGTGGATAGGGATTTCCACTCTTTGGTCACCCTTAGACAACTAGCAAAGTGGGGTTTTGGTCCTAACCCATCTGATATTGCCCTTGCACACGAGATCACAGTGAGAAAAAGTAAGTAAATGCTTCTTGCATTCCTTAGATTTTTATCTTCATTTTTCTAAGTAAATCCTCTTCGTCCCTTTACAGGAATGGCAACCATGAGAGGCAACAAGGGGAAAGAAGTTGGTGTAGAAGGGAACCGTCCTGAGTTTGAACGCCAGGCTCGTCCCACTGCTGGGGAGAAAAGAAACACTATCTCCAAAACTTGAACCTGGAGAACCTCCCCAGCAGGCGAGGTAAAAAAGTTAAGCATGGCTCGTCCCAGGTGATCAAGCCCACCCCGTCCTCTCAGCAACCTACTAAAGTTTATGAGGTTGACTCGTCCACTCCTGTGGAGTCTACTCCATCCAAGACCCCTCCGTCCAAAACTGCGCCTTCCTCGTCTCAACCATCCCAGAGAGCCCCCTCCAATATTATTGAAAATGAAGACTTAGCCTGGGAGCGTTTCAAAAGTGCTGTGACGGACGAGGACATCAATGTTTGTTATGACATGTCCTTGAAGGACTTTGAACACTCTGGTGTTCATGACCTCTTCAAGGTAAAACTTTTATCCTCGTCTTGACTAAATGTACACTTTTCTTCTTTTTCTTTTGGTTTAATCTAAACCTGTTTTGTTATTGAATTCCTCCAGGGCATGTCTAAGTTCATAGCTGCGTCCAGACAGGCCACTGGGTTGGACAAGACAAGGATTTTACTAGAGACGAGGATACAGGAACTAAGGGAAAAGTCTAGGCAATGGGCTGAGGTAGCTGCCAAGACGACCAAGGAGGTTAAGGAGCTTAAAGCTTTGGTTGAAGAGTTGAAGGCCAATGCTGTAGAGAAGGATGCTCGTCTTGAAGATTTACAAAGAAAGAACGACGAGCAGAGCATTCTCCTCTCCAGAGCCAAGGAAGATGCAGTGGCTGAATTTAAAGCATCTAAGCAATACACAGATGCCTTAGACACCAATTATGCAGCAGGGTTTGAAGACTTCAGGATAGATGCTGCTGAGAGATTTCCTGATGTGGACTTCAGCTCTATCATGCGTAATTTGAACCCTGCCACCACTAGCTCTCTCCTTGGCCTTGACTTTGAGGACGCCAACATTGAGGACGATGCCACAACTCAGCCTCAGGACGACCCTGTTAGGTTCTAAGGTCTTAGGATTTTTTGTATTTAGAACTCTAATTTGTAATGTTGGCAAACCATGATCAAAACATTGTATTTAGTCTTATTTAGACTTGCTCAAAGTTGGTTTAATATTGTAAAGTTGGAATCGAGTGGCTGCAGAAGTACTTGGGACTTTCGGCCTGGCTCGATCGATCGAAGAATAGACTCGATCCATCGAAAATCGCACAGGTTGAATTTTCTGCAGAATTTCCAACTCAGCCCTACTTCATTAAACGTTTAGGGTTTTATGTTTTTACCCTAGGTATATAAACAAAACCCTAGTCACGTTTTTGGNACCAAAGGCAAAATACAAGTTCTCTCTCTCTCTCTCTCTCTCTCTCTCTCTCTCTTATTTTCTATATCCCTTCATGTGTGCGTTAAGGTTCTATTTATAGGCCAAGGCCTTCTTCTTAGAAGTGAGCTGTCCAGATTACGGTTAGAAGATACTCATCCCATTTGGTGTCTACTCCCTCCTTTTGGTGATGAAAGTGGACTTTCGGGGCATAAAGCATTGTTCAAGCTGATCATTCAGTAATAAATATGACTTGTGTCAGGTGGAAACATCTAATTAATATGCAGAGGTTACTGTTACTTGGTTGGTAAGCCACTTTCTTTGGTTCCTTAGACGCATTTCTGGGTTTGGGTCTTTCCTTGGCTATTCTCATCGGCTAGATGTCCTCAATCAAAACTATGGATTTCATTAGCTTTTTTGAGAGATAAGGAGATTTACTTCTCGGAATGAGTCCTTGTTTCCTTTTCCAAGCTCAGGCTCTACATCTCAAGCGACTTGGGCTAGGATCAAGCTTTCAAGCTATCTCTTCCTCTTATTAGGCCCTTTGTCCCTGGCCTGCAGAACCTGACTGGAGGAACACTTCCCTACAAAACGTATTTCTAAATCTCACAACGCATGAAATCCAAACAACAACCATGAAATCGGCACAAATCCACCTCTTTGTTGACCATCAACTTGAACTTTGACAATCACCTCTGTTGTAGAGAAGGGGGGAGGGGGGGGGGGGGGGAATAGATTACATTAATGGGTTAGTCTTTTCCACATATTAAAATTTTTTGCTAGAGTTTTTTCTTGTAAAACATTTGACAACTTTTTGCAAAAGGTTTTTTGGTTAATAAAAAATATTTTACAAGTTTTATTGCTTTTTACAACGAAACAAATATTGTAAAATACTGAAAATATTTTTCATAAAACAATTTATAGATAAAGAAATGGAGCACTTGTGAAAGTAGTTGTTTCTAGCATTACTTTTTGACCTAATTGTTTTTATGGGATAGCTAGGTTCTTCTCCAATTTCAGTTTTTGTGGTTAAATTATAGTTAAGGGCATTTAAAGACACCATATTCAGTCCAATCACAAATTCTATTTTCTTATTTAGGGTAATCGAGAACGATTTTCTCCATGTAGATGCTAAAGAATTACCACGAAAATATTTCCAAATAGTTGAGAATAGCAGCATCATTTAAAGATATGCTATTGTTTTCTTTTACACAACCATGATTTTTTTTTTTTTTTAAATTTTAAGTGTATATGCATACACCATAGTATTCCAAAGGCAGATGAGGGACTGACTTCTTAAAATAAGATGGCACGCGAGCATGTGCCTCACGTGACTAGAGCTCTCTCATTGGGTACTGAGGTTTCAGCGAACAAAAGGGAGCTGTCAGCAACTCGTGCTCCGGACCTGCAATATATATATATATATAAGTAGAAGATACTATGACTGAGAGGAAAGTAATTCTAACAGGAAACCTCCTTTGCCAAAACTATGGTCATCCTAATCCTTGAAAGGTATTAAATGAGATTAATGGCCTGTTTGGATGTTTAAAAAAGGAGGGGGAGTAGAGTAGAGGGAGGGAGAGTAATCTAATTACCTTGTTTGGAAGTTTTTTAAGGAAGGAGGGGGAGGGGTTTGGAGGGGTTTCAACTCCCTCTAGCCCCCCATTTTTAATTCCCCCAAATTGGAGAGATTTGGAGGGAGAGTAGAGTACATAAATTATTGACCAAGTAAATTACCTAATTTACCCTTATTATATTAACAAAATTACACAAGGGGAAGGGCTAATTACTCCCTTCCCCTTTACTAATTTTAAAAACATTCAAACAAGGTGGAGGGGAATCATTTTCCTCTACTCTCCTCCCCACTACTCTCCTCCCCTCTACTCCCCTCTACTCTCCTCCCTCTCTAAACTTCCAAACAAGCCATAAGTATGTGTTTAGAATGAGATAAAAAATTAAAATTATTTTACTATTTAATTTATATTTGCTATTATTTATAAACTTACTATACTTTTTAGTACTATTCATGAGTGCATAATACTATTTCAACTAATTTTTACTTCTATTTACAGTACTTTTAACAAAAAGTATACAAACACACTAAACATTTTTAAAAGGAGCAATTATTGATTAGGCATGGAGAAGGGAATGGGCCCGCCTTCAACTCAGGAAACAGTTAGGAAATGGATCATAATATTAAATTCCACCAAATCTATATTCAATCATTTATGACAAAAAGAGCAAACTTTGATGTATGCACTAAATAAAGAAAGGTTCTGTTGTTTATATAGACTTGTGTTATTGTTTTATGTTCTTAATTGTAAATGTAATACTTTCTAGTTTAGTTTTTCCTTGCCAAGGATTAATGAGCGCAAACAACATTTATCAAGGGAAAAAAAATCGTAGATTGTATTACTATCAAAAAGAGGGTGAAAACAAATATATTATAAAAGATATTTAATAAACTCACCAAGCAAACTGCTGAGTTTAGAAAAATGTTTTGAATTTATGTTTGGTAAGGATGAAGTGCAAAACTCAGGTTTTACATCATCTAATAAGTTATTGTTATATCAAGTTCTTGTAGAACTCAATCTCTTTGTGGAATACAATCATGCAATCAAAGACTATAAAACTTTAGCTCTGAACTTTAGAAGAATTAACTTTAAGCATGTTAAACAGCATTGCAATACTGTTGCATAATGCCCATGCATTAGCAAAGAAGGCAAAGTCCCTTGATGAATTACCGGTCTGGTTAGAAGATGTAGCAGATGATGCTTCTCCCATTAAATTTTTGAGATTCATCTTAAGTTTTCACAAATAAAATGACAGTTTTGATTCTAAAAAATAAAAAATAAAAAATAAATTCAGCAAGCAACAAGTGCATTACAAATATGACAACATATGATAAGCTTCCCAGATTAGTGCAACATGAACATATCATTAATCATTAGCAGAGGAGTCATCCTTTAGTATAAATCATGAATTTTTAAATATATTGATTAGATTAATGGTGCGTTTAAATACTGCTTATTTTGCTAAAAACTAAAAACAATAAAAAAAAATATTTTTTGGATTATTGTTCACACCAAAAATACTGTTCATTTGCTTATATGCACTGCTCATCATAAACATGAAAATAAGTGCTGGTTAAAAAAAAAAAAAAAAAAAAAAAAAGAAAAAAAAAAAAAAAAAAAAAAAA
>NW_027069727.1:471318-542795 GCF_002906115.3 Quercus suber | reverse complement strand
TTTTTTTTTTTAGTGTTTTTTAGCAGTTTTATTTATTTATTTATCAAACTGCAAATTTTATTTCAAAAATTGTTTTTATATTTTAAAATGTTTCACAAGTTTCTATACTTTTAAAAGTGTTCAAAAGGCATTCTATAGCTATAGGGAAAATAGTAACATAACAAACAAAATATATACTACAATATAGGCTTCATGTTATTGAAGTGGTTTCATTTTCTTTATGTCTATTTTACTTTGTCAAAATTTTCCATATATTTTATATATAAATAAATAAAACATTTTCCATCTATTAGACGGTGGTAAGGACTTTTTAAAAATATTTTAAAGTATAAAAATGTTTCATTTGAAATAAAACTAAAAGGTTGGGATCCAAACATGTAATTTTATATAGCATCATTGCTAGTGGTGTAGGTAGAGAGTTAACAACTTCAAAATCACTGCCACCATTTTCTTAATCACATGAAACATAATTTATATTGTTCTTTACATCATTTTCTGTATCAAATAGATAAAGGGGAACGAATCTTATCTAAAACGGATTTTTATCTTTAAAAAAGTAAAAAATTAGTCCACTTTGGTCCATTTTAGTCACTTTGGTCTCTTTCGATCTATTTTGTTCCAATTATGTTTATTTGGTCATTTTCAATCCCTTTGGATTCACTTTGGTCTATTTTAGTCTAATTCGGTCCACTTCCCTCCGTCTGGATCCACTTCAATCAGTTTTAGTCCACTTAAGTTTATTCGGTCTACTTTGATCCATATTGATCGGTTCGAAGAAAAGTGATTTACAAGTGAATAAATAAACTCTTGATCTAATGGAATGGACGATTGTAGGTTTAATTCATCATAAATATATAGTAGCATGAGATTTGTAAAATTAGATTTTTTGTTATTTAAATATTAAAAAATACTAATGCATAGTCTGTGTGTTTATCTAAGAGGGGAGAAGAAAATGAATACCATAATATAAGGTTTTTTTTTTTTTTTTGCCGAAGAAATACCATAATATTAATTAGTTAATATATTGAACACTTTATGAAAGTTGAGAGTAATATAAACACTGAACAGCTGCAAGAACAAGGCAAGAATGCTTCTATCAAGTTTGAAGGAAATCTCTAATTCTGAAAAATTCATATTCTGCAATTATAGTAGTTACTACGGCTAGTTTTACCAATATTGCCACATTTTCAATAATTCTTAGAATGTATTAGAAAATTATGACAAGTTGATGGTATCAAATATTACAAGAGATAAAAATACTAATACGATAAACATGGAAATTTTAAGGAAATATATAAAAAGAGGAAAGATTGGTGTGGTCCACAAATCATTTTCAAGACAAAAAAGAC
Source organism: Quercus suber (assembly GCF_002906115.3). Lineage (NCBI taxonomy): Eukaryota > Viridiplantae > Streptophyta > Magnoliopsida > Fagales > Fagaceae > Quercus > Quercus suber. The sequence goes on along the minus strand of NW_027069727.1, from coordinate 541,446 downwards.
AACCAAACAAAATAACCACTCAGATAAGGAGGCTAATTTAATTGTAACCAGCACAACATAGGAGGATATCTAAATTCTAAAATCAGATCAGAATGGTTATTTAAATAAAATTCTCCATATAAATAATTATTTCCATCATGAGTGTATTGTATAAAATATATCGTTCATAACCATTTTTGGGGAATAAGCTTTGAAACAAAAACAAAAACAATACAATGCAAACAAACCACCCAAGAAAATATCACAACACAGAGTACCATCACCAAACAAACAATTATTTACATCACTACACATGGGCATCAGAGAATATGTTTGATAAATTTGTGTAAATATAACTAGATACCCTTCCTCAGTGTGTGGATCGGAGAAATTTTCGGATCAAGGAATACTCACTGTGCGTGGAGAGGTGGTGGAGCTCGGTGTGTGGATCAGAACTTGGAGGTTGGAGCTCGTCGGAGTGGGGATCGGAGCTTGGAGGTCGTCGGTCTGGACCGGAGCTTGGAGCTTGGAGCTTGGAGATCGGAGATCGGAGCGGAGGTCTGGACCGGAAAAGCTTGGAGCGGATCGGAGCGGAGGTCTGGACCGGAAAAGCTTGGAGCGGATCGGAGCCGAGGTCTGGACCGGAAAGCCTTGGAGCGGATCGGAGCTGATGTCTGGACCGGATCGGAGGTCTGAACGTGGAGCTTGGGTCTGGACCGGATCGGAGAGTGAGTGTGAGAGAGCTTGGAGAGTGAGTGTGAGAGAGAGAGCTTGGAGAGTGAGTGTGAGAGAGCTTCAGAGAGCTTGGAGAGTGAGTGTGAGAGAGAGAGCTTGGAGAGTGAGTGTGATGCTGCGTGAGAGAACTTGGAGAGTGGAGAGAATTTCCGGAAATTGGTTTAAGGGAAAATAGGGGTGAAATGAATTTCACCCAGCGGGAGGCGTTTTTTCGGTCAAAGCAGAAACCAATTTCCATTGACCAAATTTTCCCAAGCACCCAAACGCATCAATTTTCCGGAAATTGATTTCCAGAAGTGATTTGAAGTTGAAACAAACGGACCCTAAAACAAACATTTTGTAGGAAAAAAATAACCAAAAAATGAAATTAAAAAAAAAAAAATATATATATATATATACACAAACAATAAAATTAGCTTACAATAGACCCTGAAATCACAGCTACAAAAGTTGGGTTTTCTTGTGAATAAGATACATCAACAAGAGTGATCATCGATCATATTGATCATCTGAGTTGTAACCGCTTGAAGGTACAGCTGGGGTGTTCGGGTTTGAGCTGAGACAGCCTTCAGCTTGGGTGCGCTTCTGTTTGAACCCAACAAACATGGATCCAATTGCGAGGGCAAGACCTTTGAATATTTTGCGTTTGACATCTCCTCTCCTCGGACCAGGGGCTTGGTTTGGTGGGCTGAACATTTTTGTGAATTGGGTGTGAGAAATTTTGAAGCTGAAGAAAGAGAAGGTGAAGAAACAGAGCGAAAACAGAGCAAAAAAGCAAAGAGAAACAAGAGAGAGAGAGAGAGAGAGAGAGAGAGAGAGTGTGACTTCAGGGTAATAGAGAGAGAGAGAGAGAGAGAGAGAGAGAGATTTTGAAATGGTTATCACTTGTGCAGAAGCGAAGAAGGATAGTGTTATTTATGAGCACAAGTGACGGCCCTTGGGTTGTGTGTGGTGGCCCGGGGTGGTATCTAATTTCTCTCTCTTCCTGTTACTTGCTCCGCAAGATTAAGCCTTTTGCTTCTGTGGCTCTTATCTTTAAATTCTTCGGGTTTATGCTCTTATTTCCGATTTGTTAATCCTATTTCAAAAATGGAATTCAATAGTAAAATTTAAAAAAAAAACATAAAATAACAAATTATTGAATACTATAATATTGTTACTAGTTACATTAAGTGTAATTTAAACTCAAATCTTTTATATAATCTGGCTGTTCTTTCGTAACAATAATAAAACTTTTTTTGGTTTAGTTTATATTCAGATGTGAGTTTTTTACTCTCTTTTTTTCTCATTCCATTTTTTTTTGTCTCTCTCTTTAATCAAAATCATATCAAATATCAATCATATATATATTTAAGTGAAAGTTCAATAAAGAATTTAAATTATATTAGTCACACTCTAATTTTGCGCTAAGTATCCTTCTAATTGCAATCCAATTTCATGTTAAATTATAATTTTTTGTTAAATTATATATGCATGAAAATTCATGCATTAAAAAAGTAGAAAATGTAAAAAGAAAAACAATTCAAGTTTATTTTGCTTCTACGTAATACAATATATATATATATATATATTTTTTTTTTCAGTTCGTTACTTACTAGGTAGAACAGTAGAAGTGTTTAATTTATATCTATGCATGGAGAAAGATGACGGTTGTATAGTAATAATTGGCTTAAAGGATATCCTAGTTCCTTGTCTTTTCTTTTGTCATTTTGAGTAGGTCATTGAATCTTCTAATTTGTTTTCATTTGCCTATACAAACAAAAATTTGTGTGCATTAGAAAATACGATGACAAGATCATTCCTCTAATTAACTTATAATATGAGGAAAAAAAAATCCATAATTTCAAATCCAACATCCTTATTCTTGTATTTTTGAGAAAAAAAAAAAAAAAACTAACAAACAAAATCCCTCTTCTGCATCATGAATTTATATTTAAGTGAATGTCAAATTTTCAAAATTAAAATGTATAAGCTCTGATGACTGATTGCTAATTTAGTTTCTCATATCACATTAATTAAGTTTAGCTAATTGCTTTAGCAATCTATGTCAATACCAATAAGGGAAAACATAAATAAATAAATAAAACAAAACCGGCTGACATCACTATTTTTTTTTTTTTTTTTTTTTTTTGAGAAGCAAACGGCTGACATCACTTGAATGTTATGTTATAGACCCGTGAACTAAAATGATTGAAGGAACTTGCTTACAATAATTGAAACTAGGGAGACCTAACTAAAATCTAAACAAGTTTCTCAAAAAAAAAAAAAAATCTAAACAAAAACAAAGATAAACACCTATCAAAATAAAATAGAAACAAAGACACCAAAGTTTATTCCAACTTATAAATTTTATTATGTTTAATTTTTTATTTTTAGTATTATTTTTTTTAAGAAGGAAATGCCCATCTCATAATATTCGATCATATATATATATATATATATATATTTAAGACGAATTGAAATAGCTTTAGTTGTTTTTCCTTTTGTTCTGGTCTTATATAAAGTGAAATGGAGGGGAGGAAAGTGTGAGAGTTTTTTTGTTTCTTTGTTTTTCCCCCTTTGAAAATGGAAATTTGTATCAACCAGAAAAAACAAATGTATACGCGTTTGCTGTTAGGCTGTCCCTATCAACCTATCTATTTATTTTTGAGAAGGAATCAACTGGGGGACAAGAAAAAATAAAATGAGAAAAAAAAAAAACTAGAATAATTATAAATTTCACTACATAAGTTTGTAAAACTAATCCGTTAATTAATGTAATTGATGGATTTTATACATAATAAATGAATGGCTAAATTATATTTTTGTGATTGATTTAGTATGTAAGACTTATGTAGGAAAATTTGTAGTATCTCTAATATCACTCAAAATAAAATCTTTGTGTGCCTTATTAGTATCCATAATATGGTTTTTTTTAGATAGTTAATATATGGTTAGGTTAACCAATAGAGCACAAACTATATTATCTTTTACCTTTCATCAAAAAAAAAAAATATATATATATATATGTTAAGAATATAAGTGTGAGAGACAAAGATTGAATAGTCTGTATATTTTGTGTAAATAATACTATAAAATAGAGAGCCTTATATAGGCTAAGTATGTGTGAAGTATAAGTAATATGAGAGTATTATAAGTAATATATACATGGCTAGGCCCGATGGGCTAGACTAAACTAAGCTATATACTAACATCCCCCTTCAAACTCAAGGTGGCAGGGAGGAAGCCAACTGGAGTTTGGATATCAGATCTCGAAGATGACCAGGTGGGTGAGTGTTGGTGAAGATATCAGCAGGTCGGATGGTAAAGGAGATGGAGAATAACTTGAGATTACCTTTCTTAAGATGCTGGTGAGTGATGTGGCAATCAATCTCAATGTGATTGGTACATTCATGGAAGACATCATTATGAGCAATGTAGATAGTACTACGATTATCATAATAAAGAGGAGTGGTAGTAGGCTACGGAGCATCCATGTTAACCAAGAGCCATCAAAGCCAGACAAGCTTGCAAGTGGTGTCAACAAAAGCACAATATTGAGCCTCGGTACTAGAACAGGAAACCACATCCTGCTTCTTGCTATGCCATGAGACAAGAGAAGTACCCAACAGGAAACAAAAACCTGTGATGGAACATCGATAAGTTGGATCACCTGTCCAATCCGCATCTGAATAAGCATAGAGCTCGAGAGAAGACCGAAAGGAGTATTGAAGACCATGATAAAGTGTGCCTTTGACGTATCGGAGAATCCGAAGAACAGCAACAAAGTAGACAGAACAAGGGGCGTCCATGAACTTACTAACCATACTCACAGCATGTGAAATATCTGTGCGAGTGACAGTGAGATAGATCAGACTACCAACTAGCTGGTGATAACGAGTAGCATTTGATATAGGTTCACCATCCAAGGGTGTAAGCTTGGCATTGTATTATAAGGGAGTGGAAACAGTTTTGTTATCTGTGATACTAGCCTTAGAGAGAAGGTCAAAAGCATATTTAGCTTGGGATAGATAGTATCCATCAAAGGATGAGGTAACCTCAAGCCCAAGAAAATAGCTGAGAGTGCCCAAATCTTTCACCTCGAAATGCTGACTAAGGAAATGCTGAAGAGAGTGGATACCTGCAGAATTATCTCCAGTAATAATCATGTCATCAACATAAGAAAGAATAAGAGTGATACCAGCAGGGGATTTTCAAACGAAGAGAGTAGTGTCATGAAGACTCGAAGTGAAATCCTACTGAGCAACAACTGAGCTAAAATTTTCAAACCAAGCTCGAGGAGCCTACTTGAGGCCATAAAGAGCACGACGAAGGCAACAAACTAGACAGCTTGAGTGGTGACGGTCTAAGTGGGTATAGCCAGGGGATGGTTGCATGTAAACTTCTTCTTGGAGGTCTCCATTGAGGAAAGCATTCTTCATATCCATTTGATAAAGAGGACAACAGCGAATGGCAACCACAACAATGAGACATCTGACAAATGTAAGGCGAGCAATAGAAGCAAATGTTTCCTCATAGTCAATGCCATATTCCTGAGTAAAGCCTTTAGCAAGGAGACGAGTCTTGCATTGTTCAACAAATCCATCAGCCTTAGTCTTGATCTTGTAAACCCACCTACAACCTACTACAGACTGACTAGGACAAAAATCAACCATATCCCCAGTGCGATTTTTGTGAAGGGCATCTAGTTCTTCAGACATAGCTTGCTGCCAAAAAGGGTCAATATGGGCCTCACGATAGGTGTGAGGCTTATAGAGGGTGGCAAGAGAGAAAGAGTATTGATCATTAGTGAGATAAGAAGGAGGAACACTTACCCTAGTAAAGCGACGAAGGTCAGTACTAACAAGAGGCTCAAGAGATGGTGGTGCCACAAGATCCAAGACAGGCAGGTCATGTGTTGGGGACAAAACCGAAGATGAGTCGTCTAGAGAGGCAGTTGATGTTGAAGAATCCTCCACAAATTCAGGATAAAGAAGAAGGAAAATATTAGTAAAAATGGGAGACTCTGAGGAAGAAGACATACGAAACTGATGAAGACTCGTGAAAGGATGATGTTCCCAGAACTCAACATGACGGGAGACATAAAGGCGATGAGAGATGGGATCATAGCAACGAAAACCCTTTTGGGAAACACCATAGCCAAGGAAGTAACAGAGATGAGCATGAGGTTAGAGCTTTGTTCGTTCACGAGGAGGAAGAGAGACAAAATAAGCACAACCAAAAACCCAAAGAGATGAGCAGTCAGGGGTTTGACCATAAAGGAGCTCAAAAGGTGATTTGTTGTGTATGGTCAGTGAAGGAACACGATTAATGGTGTAAAAAGCAGTGAATGTTGCCCCACCCCAAAAGCATTCAAGAAGAGAGTGGCATAAATGAGAAGGGTGTGGACAACATCAAGAATGTGATGGTGTTTTCGTTTTGCATGACCATTTTGTTGAGAGGTATAAGGACAAGACCAATAGGGGAGAGTACCTTTACTATCTAAAAAGAACAAGAAAGATTTATCATTATATTCTTAAGCATTATCTGACCGAAAGATCTTAACGGTGCAATTGAACTATGTTTCAATCATTTTATGAAATGTTTGGTAAATGGACACAAGTTCAGACCTATTGTGAAGTAGATAAATCCGGGTATATCGAGAAAAATCATCCACAAATATGCAAAATATTGAAATCCCCCCTCAGTAGGAACCAATGCCGAACCCTAAATATTAGAATGTATAAGATCAAAAGGTGCAAAAGAAAAATAGTCACTATTATTAAAAGGCAATTTTGTTTGTTTGCCAAAATGATAGGAAGTACAATAAAATTTTGGAAACTGAATTGAACCTAAATGACCTTGAGAAGCTAACAATTAAAGACGAGATAAAGACGTATGACCAAGACAAGCATGCCATAATTCAAGTGAGAGGGTGATAGTAATGGCAACAGCAGCAGAGACAACTTGTGAAGGAATTTTCGAGCCATGAACCTCAAACACACATCCAACCTTACGACCTATCCCAAGCACTTGACCCGTTTAGGGATCCTGCACATCCACACTATGATTAGTAAAGAGAATATCTACTCCTAATTCATAGAGTTGACCAACAAAAAGCAAATGAAGGGACAATTTTGGAATATGGAAAGTGTCACTAAGGGATAAACTAGGAGTAGAGATTGTTCCTTTATGACTAACAAGTAGAGGAGTTCCATCAGCAGTGTAAATAGAGATAGGATATGCTAAGGGTGCCTTATTAAAGAATTGTGATTCATTACGAGTCATATGGTTACAACATGCAGTATCAAAAATGGTTACCTGAAGTGACAGAAAAGGTAGTGGAAGTTCGGGATAAAACCTATTGAACTACTGCTTCAATATCAGTTGTAGCAAGTGAGGAAGCCAAAGATAGACTTTTAAGAATCGATGAATTTGATAAACATATAGCAGCTGCTCGAGGAGGAGGAGTTTTATTTTGCTCTTGCATGAATTTCTGTAATTTGTGACAAACAGAGATGTCATGGCCCTTGGCACGGCAAAACTCGCAACGAGTACCTTTCGAAGATTGAGAGGAGAGACACCCAGAGGTTAAGCGTGGAGAGGCAATGATTGCAGCAATGGAAGGCTGTGGGGGAAGAGAAGGTGTAGCCAACACATGGTTAGAGGATGACATGTGATAAGTAGGCCGACGATTCTCGTTGGAGATGAGCTTCTTGACTACAGCATCAAGAGAAGGAGTAGGAGACCAGCTAAGCAGAGAAGCCCTAGAAGGCTCAAAATCCTCACGTAAACCCATCATGAAATGCATAAATTGACGACAGTCCCGATATTTGGCAAAGAGCTTAATGTCCTCAGGGTACTATAATGGAGGATCTGCAGCAAAAAGTTGTTCCCACATAGAGGAAGTCTAAGAATAATAATCAGAAATAGACTGACCTGTCTCTTGGTGCATTTGATAAAGTTTTGATTCAATGTGAAACTCCAGGCTTGAATCATTAGTGCAATTGTACCAACTGGATAGAAATATCCAAGCAACCGCAGCAGTACCAAGACAAGGAAGAAGACTAAGAATGGAAGGTACAGAGGTATTGATAAATCAAGACAAGATCTTACTCTGAATACTTTCTCATTCCTCTAGGCGTGCTTCATAATCATCCTCTACAATAGTAGTCTTGGAGGCATTGGCATCAGTTGTAGCTTTTGACTTAGGTATTGGCACGGGCTTAGGAATTGAACCAGTTACATAACACCATAGTTTGCAACCCTTGAGAAAGACAATCATATTCTGAGACCACGCATAATAGGTAGTAGGGCCATCCAGGATAACGCCATAGTTTGCAACCCTTCATCGCTCTGATACCATGTTAAGAATATAAAGTGAGAGAGAGAAAGACTGAATAGTCTGTATATTCTGTGTAAATAATATTGTACAATAGAGAGCCTTATATAGATTAAGTATGTGTGAAGTACAGGTAATATGAGTGTACTATAAGTACTATATACTGGGCTAGGCCCGATGTGCTAGACTAAACTAAGATATATACTAACAATATATATCAAATGATTAAAGTAAGTAAAAGTAGAATTAAAAGCTTAAAGTCAATACTTTAATAGTAGATTACAATAAAATACAAGTTTTTCTAAGCAGGAATAATGAAGGTTACAAAATTAGATGACTTAGAAAGGTAAGTGATTGATAGGATTATCCTTCATCTCTATCCATGCTTCCTCAAGACAAAAAAAACAAAGTCTAGAATGGCTGAGATGTGGGTCACTCCAGAAAATTTACAAAGAAGAGCCTATTTGATTATCTTTTAAGCGACAAAATTAAATTCCCAGAAGGTGTGATTTACAAACCAACCAAAGAATAATTGGATAATTTTTTTTCCTTAATTAGGTTCACTATAGACAGTTGCGGCAAAGAGTGGTTCCATAATGGGAGGATTACATTCATAGCAACTCCTTCACAAATCTCTATTAATTTTTTATTCTATTTTAGTTGATTTTGATATTGCTAGGAGTGAGACATTCATAGCAACTCCTTCTTAAATCACTATATATATATATATATATATGTTGACACTTCATTTTGCAATCCGCATTTAACCTCACCTGGAGGGTAAAAGGATAATTTTGCCTTGAAAATATGCATCTTGATTTTGGCCATTAGATCCTTAATCTCATTTCACCAAAATGATCTTGATATTGTAATAATCAAATCGACTGGTCATAAACCCGAATTGGACCATCAGATTGAAAGTTATCATCAAAATCAAATTTTAATGGTTGAAATGCACTATCACAAATTGAGTCCGACTATATGTAATTATGAACAATTGATTTCAATTGGTTATAAGTGTAATCAATTTGAGATCAATGATGTGTCATAATTTGATTGGTTAGGACTATATTTTATTGTGAGGTTGCATACACCTAATTAATTAGATAGTTAAATATTAATTATTCAATGAGTAATTTGTGCAAATATCTTTTAATTAGAGTAAATTTGGAACCAATTAAGTTTGAAATGGGAGTGATTAGAGCCATTTAATGTTAATTGGGAGCTAATTTGGGACCTATTAATGTTAATTATGCTGAAACCATTTTCTAACAAATGACCTCTACTCACCATTTTATCAATATCTCTCAGAATATTTTGAATCTGTGAATGAGGTTAATTTTCCCAAAACCTAGACATCCGGGGCTTCAATTTGAGCACAAGAACGAGACAATTTCTATCAGAATTAAGTCAGATGTGATTTTTCGAAATTGACTCTATAGGCTGTTATAGCAGCTACGGGAAAACCGAATTTTGGCTCGCTCCTCACTCCTACCAATCTCTCCATTTAATGCACCAGATTTTCCCCAAGGCTAAAATGAGGTCTAGGTTCATGATTCTTTGTTAACCCTCATTAAACGGCTTTCTATTCATATTTCTTCTACCACTACTATATAAGCCCTCCCTCTCATTCATTCCAAAACACACAAAATACTCCTCTCTTCCCCTCTCTTGAGTTCTAGTGAAGTTGAGTAGTTTTGTCATATCTTGGTCTTCCTGAGACTCAAGGTATTGAGTGAGACTCACTTTTCCTCTCCTAACTCTACTTTTTCTCCACCCTTAGGATCTCTAATAAGAGTATCCTCCTCCACTATATGGGTCTTGCATGAAGATATAATCCATTTCCCTAACTTGTTTCTTGTATTGTCATGATGAGAATTTAGGATTAAAGCATGATAGTAACTATTTAAATTCTCTTGAATATGTTTGAATGTTCTTAAATGTTCTTATGTGTTCTTCATATGTTTCTTGATTGTTCATCACATGTTTATGTATAACACTAGTTTTGATCTTAAATCCACATCAAAAACATGAAAAAAGATGTTTGTTTAGTAATTGTTTTAAATTTTTGAATCTAGGATATCACCATCCATACACATTCACTAGAATTTATTTTTCAATCCAAATGCAATGCTTAATAAATTGAATTAGGTTTTATCACATGCACATACATTAAATTCAACATGTAAATTAATTGACATATTAGATGATATGATATGAATGTTGGCCACCATAGCATAGAAGACCGGTTTCACCGGATAAGGTGGGTGCCTAACAACTTCCCACCTTGTAACATAGCCTTCGAGCTTATATCAAGGGTTAGTAGATCAAATGCTTATCCATATAATTTTCAATTTTTAGATTGTAACTAGGAAACAAAGCCATGTACTTTATCTTAGATTGTATCTAGGACCAAAGCCATGTAATTTTCTTATGATCAACGTAAATTCAATTGAAAATTAATAAAATGAGGACTTTTTCAATTTTGGTTTTCTTATTTATCCCAATAATTAAATAAGTGACGACTCCATTATAAAACCCTTAATCTGAAAGGAAAAATATAACTAGTCGAACCTCTATTTTGAGAGACAATAACACGACTCCACCCATTCACGTGGGTTTGGCCTAACATCCTAAAAACAGGCCGGGGATGCAGTCTCTCACAATATATTTTTTTAGTTGATTTTGATATTGCTAGGAGTGAGACATGGGCTTGTAAGAGACCGTAAGCTCTTGGTGGCTCTGGGTGAATATGGCGCATGTAAATGAGTGTGGTCATGTTAATTGTCTCTCAAAGTATGCAGTTTGATTAATGATATTTGACCTTCTGGATTGAGGGTTTTTCATAGAGTTGACACTTATTTTATTAAATTTGAAAAATAGGAAAACCACATGATAAAAATACTCATTTTATTGATGGCACTTGAATTTATATTTGGTAGAACATAAAAAGGAAATTTGCATGGTCTTGTTCCTAGATACAATTTAAAAATAACTATATGGTGTTGAGTCTTAGTTATATTCTAAAAAATAAAAAATACATTAATAAGACCTAGTCTAGAACCATTGATCTAAGATCGAGAGCTAAATTCCAGAGTAAAAAGGTATTAGGTATCCACCTCACAAGATGAATTTGTATTCTAAAATATGGTCGCTACATATCACATTTTTAACTCATCCAAACATGTCGTAAACAGGAAAGTGACATCTTGTGATCAGGGAAATGGATCTAAAAATTAGTTTTTTGATAACAGCTTTTGTGTATGTTATCATATTAATTGGAAACCTTAATTTTATAGTTTGCATGTTCATCATGTTTATCTAATATCATCAATCGCAAACATGTTTTATTGCGTCAAAAATCAAGGATTCAAATCTACACAACTTCAACTTCTTTTGTTGTTATTGTTAATATTAAGTCAAGGATTTTATTCATTATTCATCAAGAGAAAGATACAGTACATCTTGAGCCACTCAATCATTCATGGAATATCTTCTACCCAGGTTACATAGTTATATAGCTAGAAATATTTCTAGCGTGTTGAGAAAGAATGTGAGCCAATCCATGCTCAATCTGTATCACGCCACTTTATCTTATTAAAGCAATCATAGTATCCTTACATTACTTCTCGCCTTCTCGGCCAACCTTACCCAAACAAATTGATCATTGGGTTATAAATTAACTCTCATATATAATCCAAGGGATTTAGTTATAGGGGCTAGAGGTGCCTAGTGTTGAATAAATGTTCTACAATGAAGTTCATTTTCATTTTTATTTTTATTTTTATTTTTTGAGAATCAAGACCAATCTTATTAATCTGCAAAACTGAGAAGATCAGCATGAAAATAGGTTCAACGTCTGGTGGGATATCTTCCATCCAGACAGACAAAGGTGAAGAAAGAGGTGCTCGTCTCGCAAGTGAGTGAGCTACCTTATTACAGAAACAACTTACACGAGAGAATTTTAAATCAGAAAAATATGAAGCTAAGAACAAAATGTTGTTTGCTATTTGGCTGAACTGTGCAAGAGAACAAGTGCCATTCTTCAAGTTCTGCATCAACACTGCCGAATCACCCTCCAAGATAACGCTATCAATCCCAATTTCCACTACCAACTCCAGTGCCCTCCTTGTTGCCAAAGTCTCAACCTCAATTACAGAGTAAGGTAAAGAGACCAATTATGAGAGCGAGGCCATGACAAAACCCTCTAAGTTTCAAATGACCACACCAAATCCTGCTTTATCCTCTTTCTTAAAAATAGCTCCATCAAAGTTAATTTTGTACCATGACGGATCAGGAGCTGTCTATGAGCCAATCCGAGCTGCTACTGCTGCATTACGGGTCTAGTGAGGGGCTGTTACTTCAAGTTTCCTTTCCACTGCCTTCTTTAATAGTTGGCTGAGAGTGTAGGTAGATTTTCCCAATCTAATATTATTTCTCCGATTCCAAAGATCCCAAACCACCCAACCAAATAATTCAGACTCTTTTTTGTTGCCAAGATCATGCTAAGAAGGTCTATAAAACAATTGGCTTATCTCAATGAGCTATGGGTCCAATTTGGTTTCTCACTCCACAAGTCTTCGAGCTTGGGACAACTATATAATGCATGTAACACACCCTCCTTGTGGCAATTGCACTGTTCACATCGACCCTCAAGAGTGACTTTTCTTCGCATTAGATTGTCTTTAGTCGGTAGGGAATTTCGGTAGGACCTCCTTGAGAAGTTACGGATTTTGCTAGGAACATCATGATCCCAAAGCACTGTCCACAAAGGCTTCATTGTATCAGTATTAAAGGGGCCTAATTGCTACTTTAACACCTCATTCTGCAGAAATTTGTAACCAAATTTAACCAAGTAATCCCCATCAGGGGTAAACGACCAAATCAAGACATCTCGCTGCTGAGATTTGCACAGTGGAATTTTTCTGATTATATTTGCTTCAAGCTCATAGAATGTATGCTCTAGGATATCATCTTTCCAAATCCTCTAGTGTTGGTCAATCAAACAGCTCACCCTTGCATCTGCCTAACCATGCAAGATTGGTGATATAATCCTAGGATTTTTTTTTTTTTCTCAAGAATCCACCTATCACCCCAAATTCTGACTGAATGTCCATCTCCAATCTTCCATTGCGCCCCCTTCCTAATCACCTCCCTGCCACGGATAATGCTCTTCCAAGCATAGGAGGCAGTGTTTAGAACCTTAGCTTGCATTATTGAGGAGTCCGAGAAGAATTTTGGCTTGAACACCCTATAAAATAGTGAGTGCTCATCATGCAATAATCTTCAAGCTTGTTTTCCCAAGAGTGCATCATTGAACAAGGATAAATCCTTGAAGCCCATACCCCTTTGGCTTTTTGGTTTGCACAGCTCTAGCAACTTAATCTAGTGGATTTTGCGGCTATCTCCTCTTTGTCCCCAAAAGAACTTTCGAATAAGTGCCTCTATTTCATGGCATAGAGTACCTGGTAGTTTGAAGCATGACATTGTATATGTAGGGAGTGCTTGGACCACTGCTTTAATCAAGACTTCTCACCCCATTTATGATAGAAGCTTACCTTCCCAGCCCTATAACCTCTTCCACACCTGCTGCTTTATCTTTGCAAAGTTGTCTTTCTTACTTCTGCCAATGAAAAAAGGTAACCTAAGGTAGCTCTCGTATTGATGGATGACCAAGACACCAAGAGTTTACTTGATTACTTCTTGCATGTCTTGAGGTGTTGATTTACTGAAGAAGAGGTTTGTTTTTTATCTACTTATTTTTTGCCTCGAAGCTCCTTCATAGATCGCCAACAAGTCCAGCAACTTTTGACATTTGGCTTCCTTGGATCTACAAAAAATTAAGCTATTGTCTGCAAACAAAAGATGTGTTATTTTAGGTCCAAATCTGCAAATAAACACCCCCCGAATCTCATCCTTACTTGCAGCTGAATGAATAATGCCATGTAGTCCTTTTGTACACATCAGGAAGAGGTATAGAGAGAGGGGATCTCCTTGATGAAAACCTCTAGTGGGAACGATGTGTCCATGGGGTTTCCCATTGATCAAGACTGAATATGTGGCTGAGGTAATACACTCCATCATAAGCTTAACCCAACGTTCATGAAAACCCATCTTTACCAACACTTGTTGCATATATTCCCACTCAACTCTGTCGTAGGCTTTGTTCATGTCTAGTTTTAGAGCCATAAAGCCCGTCTTGCCAGTGAAATGGTTTCTCATATAGTGGAGAGTCTCAAAGGCAACTAGTATGTTATCTGTCATCAACCTATCTGACATGAAAGCACTCTGATGTTCTAAAATAAGCTGTGGCATTATCTTTTTCAATCTACTAGCCAAAACTTTAGCAAGAATTCTATATAATACATTGCTCAAACTGATTGGCCTATATTCAGAAATATATTTCGGGGATTTAACTTTAGGAATTAAAGTTATGAAAGAATGACCAAGGGAGGGAGGTAATGAACCTGAATTCAAGTAATCCAAAATGGCCTGAACAATGTCTTCCCAATCAAGGACCAATAGCTTTGGTAAAACAATGGTGGCATGCCGTTTGGGCCTGGCGATTTGAGTGGTGCCATCTATTTTAAAGCTTTCTCAATCTCCTCTGAAGTGAATTCAAAAATAAGCAAGTCATTTATCTCAGCTGTTACCCATTTCAAAATAGAGTCCAAAACTGCCTCAAAGCCACTCGGGTTGCTTAAAGTGAATAGCTGCTAGTAGAAATTCAATATGGTGGTAGAAATCCGTGTGGGATGTGTGGTCCAGCTACCCGAATCATCAAAAAAACCATTGATATAGTTTTTCCTCCTCCGTTACGATGCCTTACTATGGAAGAATCGTGTATTTTTGTCTCCATCTTTCAGCCACAAAACCTGTGACCTCTGAGCCCACATCTTCGCCTCCTTGTCCATTAATAAATTAATCTCCTTTTCAAGCTCCCTCTAAACCGCTTCAATTGTCCTGCTACAACCTGCATCAGACATCCACATATGCTTAAAGCGAAATGGTTTTTTCATTTGACAATCCATACCTTCTCATGCAATCAAAAGAGGTTTATGGTCTGAAGTGGTGACATCAAGGTGGTGGACTTTAGTTCCAGGAAATAAAGAGAACCATTCATTTGTCACTACTGCCCTATCAAGGAATTCCCACACTGTATACCCGACAAAATGTTTGTGCCAAGTGTATTGAGTTCCAACAAAACCTAAGTCCATGAACCGGCATTCATCCAAAACATCTCGAAATGGTTGCATTTGGTTGTGAGGCCGAATCCTCCCTCCCATTTTTTCATTTTGCTTCGTAATTTCATCAAAGTCGCCTACACATAGCCATGGTGATGGACCCCTATTTCCTAAGCTACGTAGTTTAGCCCAAGCTTTGTGTCTCATTTGCGTATCCAACATCCCATAAAAACCCGTAAACCTCCATTCATCCTCCTTGTTTTTGTTTATAGTAGTGTCAATGTGATACTTGGAAAAAGTTTCAACCTCAAGATCAAAGTCTGCTTTCCAAAAAATTAATAATTCCCCCCCCCCCCTATTTATCCTTGGTACCTCAAATTTGTTTTTAAAGTCTATACACCTTTGAACTAATTCTAGCCTTGCTTTATCTATCCATGTTTCAGCTAAAAACAAGGCAGAGCGAGCTTGTGCCCGCACCAATTCCGCAAGCTGATCTTTTGTCCGCTGGTTCCCAAACCCGCGACAGTTCCAACATAAAAGACTCATTGCTTCTAGTAGGGCTGGGAACCAGCCTCCGCTAATATCATATTGTTTTCATTGCCCATCTAAGAAACAGATTTTCTTTTTTTCTGTAACTTAGATTGAGTAGTTGTGTGTCGGGTGGTTCTTTTGGTTCCCACGGCTTCCTCCATAACGACATCAGTCCCAACACAATGAAGTTCATAGATTATATATAAAACAATTCTCGAAACTAAGCAACTAATATTCTAGTTCTAGTTAAACTTTTCTCTTGTAACTAAACAATACTAAACTTTTGTTATAAAATTTTAACACCACTCTGCAGGGGATTACATCATTTACTTCGTTTTTATTATATAAAGAAGCCCTTATTTCAAAATATCAAATCAATGGCATGGTGTGGTTTCACCCTCTATTCTCAAGTCCCAAGTCAACCCCATTTTTAATCAGCTAACCATTAGGGAATTGGCTTAGTAGGTGTACGACTTCGGAATTTGGAGACCATGAATTATCCCATTCACGCGGTATTGGGAATTTAGGATAACTTTTCATCATTCAAACCATATAATTAGTTGATGTTTGAAAAATAATCGAAGGAAAATGATTAAGTACCTCCATCTTCTCACATGAATGATGGATTAGTATCTTAAATGAATTGAGTTGTAAGCAAGGTATAGTGTCATAGTAACCTCAAAGATCGAGAGAAAAGTACATTCAAATGTATTGATTGGAGTTAGCAATTGACAACATTGAATGTGGTATTGAATAATTTGAATTAACATTGAATGCATGTTAAAAGTATCCTCTAAGATTGAAAGAAAGGCACTTCATATGTATTGACTGGAGTTAGCAATTGGCAACATTCAATGCATGTTAAAAGTGTCCTCTAAGATTGAAAGAAAAGCACTTTCACGTGTATTGATTGGAGTTAGCAATTGGCAACATTGAATGCGGTATTGAATATTTTTTTTAGAAAACCGTATTGTATAATTTGAATTAACATTTCATACATGTTAAAAGTGTGGTTGGTGTCAAGAGGTATGTACCTCAATTCATCCACACTTTTTAGTGATTTTATGATATATAGGATTCAAATTCTCATTCTCTATTGTAACTATGGATTAAAATAATGGAAAGCGTGGGTCCTAGATAAAAAATTTCTGTTCAATTTTTCATATAACTGCGAGAAAACTATTCCCATGCGTGCACATAACACCATCAGTATGTCAATGAAAGGGAACCGAGCTAGAGACCAATTACAGCATGCAAAATTATCAACGACAAATAAAGTGGTTATTGAAAAACGGTGTCATCATTGGGAAAATTATCCTATCTTTATGGAAACTGTATGCAGTCACCAACCTCAAACAGTCACGTCAAAGTCAATGCATTATATCACCATGAAAACATAAAAATAAAAAGAATCTGGTTAATATATGCCCTTAAAGTATACCTTAATCATTAATTTTAAAAATTATTTTATAAAAATTTGAAAAAATTGTCAAAAAAGTTGGTCACTTTTTTTCATTTTTTCATAAATTTTTTTTTTTTAAAATGTACACCATAAAGAGATACGCATATATACATTAATAAAACCTAAAGATAAAATAAGGTTACAATTTTCAAAAAAGGGCGACGAAGGCGACCTTTTAAACGTGTGCATCTGAGAGAGAATTTCGAGAACAACTACCATACGACTTGGTAACGATGGAGTTATGAATATATGTCATGGAATTCAAAGGATTCAGATATGACGTTACCGAACCTCCAAACTTGCTGGATAACTCTACTTAAAAAAATTAAAAAGGAAAAGTAAATAATTATGAAATCACTCCTTTCAATTTTCAAATAGGTAAGAAGTTAAAATAAAAGTCTCTCCCAAGTAGGAGTCCTCTCTCTCGAAACTTCGAGCGTTCTCTCTACCTAGGTAGTAGATTTCATTTCTTTGGCAATAGCTAGATTCTCCTTTCTTATCAAAACTAACAAGGTAGTCGTCCATGGTAGTTAATTGGTTATGGAGGAAGATTTAATCGAAGAACTCAAGCATATGAAATTAACAAAAGAAGAAGAAGTACAGATTGCAGTTTCAAGGGAAGGCAGAAGGGAGCTGACCGAAGAGTGCGAACTGAGCTTGGTGGGAAGATTATTGTCGAATAGAAAGCAAAACCAGAGAGCTTTGAAGAGCACGCTACGATCGGCATGGAAAACAGGGTCAGATCTGAGGATTGTGGAGGTAGGGAATGATACTTACCAGTTCAAATTTTTAAGTGAATATCAGATGAGATGGGTCGAGAATAACGGTCCATGGAATTTTGAGAACAACCTCTCGCTTCTCAAAAGGTGGGAAAAAGGGATGACAGCAAATAACGTCTCCTTCACTCACTCCCCGTTTTGGCTACAAATTTGGGGTTTGCCATTCGATATGATGTAGGAAAAAATTGGAAGGGATATTGGGAATAGTATCGGAAATTTTATGGCTGCGGATTCGAAGTCATGGTCTTCAGATCAAGCGAAATTCATGAGAATCCGTGTGAACATCCCGCTGAACAGGCCACTAAGGAGGTGCGGAGTTGTGGTTAACCCAGAAGGGGAGAAATTCAAAGTCTATTTCCGTTATGAGAGACTCCCTGTCTTCTGTTTTCTCTGTGGAGTCATGGGGCATGATGAGCGGCACTGTACGAGCTCGGAAAGGCGAACGGAAGAACTCCCTCAGTATGGGGATTGGTTAAGAGCTCAGGGAGGAAGTAAAATAGGTAGTCAAAGGAAGGATCAAGTGAAGACAACGGTAATGCAAAAAATAATTCAAAATCCGGCGGAGATGGGACAAGATGAGCCACCGGAGAAGGCAGGGAAGGGAGAACAAGATGCAGAGAGAAGATGCCTTGAAACGAGCGGGAACTCCGAGAAGCAAAAGGTCAGTAGAAAATCTGCTAGTATGTCAGATAGTGATAGTATCTTGTCAAACTCTTTATTTCAAATTCAATTTCAAAATAGCCAAAATAGAGAAATAGAAGCAGAAAGGGCGGGCCTAGAAAAAGCAAAAGTAGGAAAGGTTTTGTCTGGGCCATACGAAAGTAGTGACCAAGAGCAATCAATGGGCAGTAATTTTTGGGAACCATCTTTGGGCCTGGAGCAAATGAAAACTATAGAAACGGAGGAAGTAAATAGCCCAATAAAAGCCCAAAAAGATCCAATTGGAGAACAGAGTGACAAAAAAGAGATAGAAATAGCCCAAAGCAGGAAAGGAAGATGGAAGAAGCTAGCCCGGGGTCAAACAACAAATAATGGAATAGTAATGGAATGCAATGATAGTACAGTGGGGAAAAAGCGTAGTCTCTGGGCAGAGGAAGAAGATGAGGAAGGCATGCAAAAGAGGGCACGTGCAGGTGAGTCAAGCTTTCTTAATTTAACGGCGGTGTCTGCTAGGCAGCACCGCCGAGCGCCATGAATTCCTTAAGTTGGAACTGCCGGGGAATTGGGAACCCCCGGACAGTTCGAGCGTTGCGCGATTTAGTGCAACAATAGAATCCCAAAATTGTCTTCCTTATGGAGACAAAAGCAGGAGTTAGAAGGATGACAAAAGTAAAAGAAAGGATTGGTTTCCCAAATGGTTTAGTGGTCCCTAGTGAAGGTAAAAGTGGTGGAATTGCTCTTTTGTGGATCAGAGAAATGGAGGTTGATATAAAAAGCTTTTCAAGATTTCATATTGATGCGGTTGTCACTCATTCCTTGAACCTCAAATGGAGACTTACGGGGTTTTATGGGAATCCAGATACAAATTTGAGAAGAGAATCCTGGAATCTCCTTAGAAGGTTGAATTCTCAACACCAGATGCCATGGTTGTGTATGGGAGATTATAATGAATCCTGTCAGCAACTGAGAAATGTGGAGGACCGGAAAGATCTCAAGACCAGATGGAGGGTTTTAGAAATGTTATTAATGAATGTGGTTTTCAAGATATGGGTTATGTGGGACCTAAGTTCACTTGGTGCAACCGAAGATCTGTGGGAGAGAGAATTCGTCTCAGACTGGACAGGGTGTTGGCTACAACGGATTGGATGGAGCTCTATCGTAATTCAAAGGTTTACCACATAGTGGACTCGACTTCGGACCACTGTGCCCTCTTACTGACAGACCAAAAAGTCTCACCCAACCGTGGGAAGAGACGATTCCATTTTGAGGCAGCATGGATTAGATATGAAAAATGTAGAGAAATCATTCAAGAAGTGTGGAAGAACCACTTGGGGCTGCAATCTTCAAGGGGACTAGTAGAGGGTTTAAAAGAATGTGCATCTGGTTTAGAGAGTTGGAATCGGTCTGATCTAGGCCATATTCCTCGAAAAATTCAAGAAAAAAGGAAGAGTCTTCAAGTTATGAGCCAGGCTGATTTAGATGGGAGCAATGGGGAAGAAATTGACAAGCTTAGGAAGGAAATAAATGAGCTGTTGGATGTGGAAGAAACGAAGTGGCATCAAAGATCAAGGGTTCAGTGGTATCAAAAAGGGGATAGGAATACCCAATTCTTTCACCACAAAGCATCCCAGCGCAGGAAGAAGAATGAGATCAGTGGGTTGTGGGACAAAGAAGGAAAATGGTGTGATGGAATGGGGGACATTGCTAACGTAGCTACTGATTATTTCAAGGAGTTATTTACAACTTCATCCCCAACTAGAGATAATGAAGTGGCAAAGCTGATACCGAGGAAAATCACTGCAGAGATGAATAAGCACCTTACAAAAGAATTTACCAAAGAGGAAATTTTCCAAGCCATCCACAGTATGCATCCAACAAAAGCTCCAGGACCAGACGGTATGCCTGCTCTCTTTTATCAAAAGTTTTGGGATATTATTGGTGATGATGTGTCTAAAACAATCCTTAATATTCTTAACTCAAATGCTCCAATGGCTAATTTGAATAAAACAAATGTAGCCCTTATTCCTAAAATAAATAACCCAACCAAAATGAGTGATTTTCGACCCATTAGCCTATGCAATGTTTCATAGAAGATAATATCTAAGATTCTTGCTAATAGGCTTAAACCTATTCTATCCACCATTATCTCAGAAAATCAGAGTGCTTTTGTTCCTGGCAGACTTATAACTGATAATGTTCTAGTAGCTTTTGAAATTATGCACTATTTAAAGAAAAGAAAGGAGGGGAAGGACAGCTATATGGCTTATGATCGAGTTGAATGGGGTTTTCTAGAAAAAATAATGAAGAAAATGGGCTTTGATGATAAATGGATTAATCTAATTATGAAGTGTATATCTACTGTTTCTTATGTTGTGCTTATCAATGGGGAGACTCATGGATGCATAATCCCAACTAGGGGTTTGCGTCAAGGAGACCCCATATCTCCATACTTATTCCTCCTTTGTTCTAAAGGTTTTACAGGATTGATAATGGAGGCTGTTAGGAACAAAAGGCTGTTTGGAATCTCGATATGCAGAGGCAGCCCAAAAATAACCTACCTGCTGTTTGCGGACGATAGCATTTTATACTGCAAAGCATTAGGAATGGAAAGTAGGGAGCTTGTAAACATCCTACAAATGTATGAAGAGGCGTCGGGTCAGAAAATAAACACAGACAAGTCATCTGTCTTTTTCAGTCAAGATGCAAATGAAGAAGAAAAAGGTGAAGTTAAGGAAATTCTTGGCCCAATGCTTGATGCCCATCCGAAAAAATACCTGGGTCTTCCATCCTTAATTGGTAGATCAAAGAAACAAATCTTCAATGAAGTAAAGGAGAGGGTGGGAAAGAAGTTAATGGGATGGAAAGAAAAAATGCTATCCATTGGTGGAAGGGAGATTTTGATAAAAGCAGTAGCCCAGGCAATTCCGACATATACAATGGGATGTTTTTTGCTTCCAAAAGAGTTGTGTGAAGACATTGAAAGAATGATGAGAAATTTCTGGTGGGGACAAAGGCAGCAAGAGTCTAAGATTGCGTGGGTCGGATGGTCTAAGATGTGTAAATCAAAATGGGAAGGTGGTATGGGCTTTGGGGATCTCCATGCTTTCAACTTGGCGATGTTGGCAAAACAAGGGTGGCGAATGTTAGTTGATCCATGCTCACTGATGGCTCGTTTATACAAAGCAAAGTACTTCCCTAATAGTGATGTCCTAGGTGCAAATTTAGGGAGCAACCCATCTTATGCTTGGAGAAGCATACATCAAAGCTTAGAAGTATTGAGACAAGGTACAAGGTGGAGAGTTGGAAGTGGGAAGTTGATTCATATTTGGGATGATAAATGGCTGCCTACTCCTTCTACATACAGGGTTGTTTCTCCACCGAAAGATTTTGGAGATTTTCCTATGGTTTTTGCACTCATAGATACGGACACAAAAAGATGGAGAAGGGATAGGCTGAAAGTATTTTCCTTCCTTTTGAGGTGGAAACTATTCTTAACATTCCGATTAGTTTTCATCTTCCCGAAGACTCAATAATCTGGGTGGGCAATAAGAAAGGGTCCTTTTCAGTTAAAAGTGCCTATTATGTGGCTAGAAGGATCCTAGAAAAAGAAAACCATGGTGAATCCTCTTTGGGTGATGTGTGTGCTCCGCTATGGAAGAGGATATGGCATTTGAATATTCCCGGAAAAATCAGAATATTTGCTTGGAGACTTTGTATGAATGCAATCCCCACTTTGACTAATTTGTTCAAAAAAGGAATCCAATTAGATTTTATGTGCCCTCTCTGTAAAAAAGATCCTGAGACAGTTGAGCATGCCATTCTCAGATGCGCTTTTGCCATGGTAGTGTGGGCTAAATGGGTAAACTGCCCTATCAAAATTCTTGATTGTAGTCTGGATGTCACTGATTTGGCTTTTAGATTAATGAACCAGGGAGATCAAAGTGGCCTGGAAAAATTTTTTGGGGTGGCCTGGTCAATTTGGTATAATAGGAACCAGGTGGTGAATGAGGAGGGTGGTGCAGTTGCTGAGCATGTTTGGGGATTTGCTATCCGTCTAATTGAAGACTTCAAGGAGGCAAATATTCAAATAATAAAGCAAAAAGGGAAAAAGGATAGGGCCTGGAAACCTCCTCCTAAAGATGTTTATCTAATAAATGTTGATGGGGCAGTACCAGCTTTGGAAGGGAATTTTGGAATTGGAGTCATAATTAGAGATTGGAATAATCAAGTTATTGCAGCTTTGAGTTTGCCTCTGTCAGGTAGATATGCAATGGAAGAGACTGAGGCAATTGCTATGGAGCAAGGCATTGTTCTTGCAAAGGAGCTGGGTTTAAATCAGATCATTTTGGAGGGAGATTCAATGCAAAATTTTCAAGCAATATGCAACAAAGATGTGTGGGGAGTTGCTGGTCATTTAATTCATGGCATTTTGCAAGGAATGAACAGCTTTAATTTTGCAAAAGCTAGATACATTTGCAGGAATAGCAACAATATAGCCCATGTGCTAGCTCAACAGGCCAAAATTTTAGGAGAGGAATGTAAATGGATTGGTGTGGTCCCTGAGAATATAGCAAGCTTGTGTAGGCTAGAAGGGACCTAGTCTGTTATTTTGTTTTTCTTTTCTTTTTCTGGTTTTGGCTTGGCTGTCTGTTGGTCTATGTTGGTGCTTTTTCCTGCTGTTGGTTTGTAGTGTTTTTCTGATGTATTCCTATTTGTCCGTGCTTAATGAAATCTCAGTTTCAGTTTCAAAAAAAAAAAAAAGTTAAAATAAAAAGAAAACGTTATAAATTCAAAGAATAAAAAAATTGTTATGTCATCGATTAAATATTTAAATTTTAAGTTTTTGTAGTCTAAATTTATACATAAAAGAATAATTTATAGATCGAATAATAAATAACATCTAACAAGTATGAAATTTAATATGTATGTTAAGAACATAAAAAATATCCAATTCAAAATTAGATTTTTAAAATATATAGGAATGTTAATTTTCTAAGTGGTCAAACGTTGTCCAACTCTATTACCCTAAAGTTTTGTTTGGTCGATGAGAAAATAAAATGAAAGGGAAAACATATTTTCCTTTTAAGTTTAAGATGTAAGAAGGAACTTAAAATTTCTCATTTTCTTTTTCAATCCTTAGCTGTTCTGAGGTGGAAAAAAAAAAATTCTCATTGGATGTTAATTTGCTTTTGTTTGGAAGGGCCGGCCAAGGCCCAACAGAAGAGAGGGAAGGAGGGATTTTTGGTTAACGCGTTTGCTGTCCCTATCCTCCTAATCAATTCGTTGCTTTTGGGAAGGAATAAGACAACCAAAAACAAATTCATTGTATTCCCTATTGGGTTGTAGCTCTTCAACTTAAGTTTTTAACTTCTTTACATGCATTGCATCAAGACAGTGTGAATATTCACAAACAAATTTAGAAAATAAGCCTAGATCAATGTAAGATATCATAAAGGATTAGAACTCACATAAACGTCTTTTCTACATTCTATGAGTGTCAACTACACAAACAGTTGCATATTTTTTATATATAAATAATCAACAATTTAGGTGTGAGAATTTGGATCTTATATGTCTCCAAATGAGATATAAGGAAGTACGAGTGCTAACTAGTTAAGTTACAAGACTCTTAACAATGGTTATATAATTAGTAAATAAACATTAATTTTCAAATATTTTAACTCTTTAAGAATGGTAGGAATGTAGGATCAAATCTTAGAAAATCGCATATGGTTATCTTTGTTTATCTAGTCTACATCCCATGTCCTTAAAATGTAAAGATGAGTGGATGAAATTTTGGTTCGCTTTGTGTACACGTATCAAAAATATAATGCCGCTGTCCTATTGGCTATTAGAGAAGATAGTATGAATATTACTTCTTGGTAAAACTTACCAAAACAAAATTGTGTCGTTGGGTAATAAACTCTCTTACTTCATCCAAGGAGGTTAGTCTTTAGGAGCTAACAAACTCGCATTAATTTATTGTTCCAATTAGCAACTCTAATAATTACAATAGGGACAAAGTTTAATTACAAAATTAGATGTAGTTTAAAATTATAACTGTACTCATTATTATTTTTTTTTTATTGGAGGTGAATTTTGACAAATCCATCATTGGATTACATTTTCTTTTTATATTCTTCATGTTTGCAAAATTTTTTAAAAATTAGAAAACAATAGTTATGTTATCAATAAATTGTTTAAATTGCAAATTTTTGTAGTTTAAAATTATACATAAAATATAAATTTATAAATTATATAGTAAATAATATTTGATTGGTACAAAATTTGACATGTGCATTAAGAATGTATAGTACATACAATTCAACAGTTAGATTTTCAAAATATATAATAATATTTATTTTATTTGCCTCCTCCTCCTCCACTCGTCCACTTCTTCAGTGCTTTTGATAGACTAGGATGTACAGAACCAACGGCACAAGTGACTGAGTAAGAGGATGAACCAAACGATTGGCCATATTTCTCCAAACCCAAACCCTAACCTTCTTTGATTTGGGTCTGAACCAAATCGGCAAGGCTGGCTCACTGCAACCACCACCTCCGATGGTGGCTTCTTCTCTCCTTCGACCAAAATCTCTTTCTCTGTCTCTCAGTCTCATTTCCCTCCATAGATCAAACCTGAAGGATCATCAACTTCTAAACTTCTCTAATTTGGGTCTGAAATCTTTCTCTACACCCGATTCTCTCCAAACCCCAACCCTTACTCTCTCTTTGATCTGGGTTTAAAAAGGATGCGTGTATGGGTGTCGGGATCTCTGGTGAGCTAAGGATTTTTCTTTGATTTTGCTAATGGGTTTGAGTTGAGGGAGGTTGAGAGAGTTTGAACTTTGAAATTTGAGAAAGAGAGAGAGAGTTGGAACGGCTGGTGTGTGAGTTTTTTTTGGTCCGGTTGAGTTAAACCTGAGTTAAGCTCCCTGAACTACGGTTTAAGTGTTGGTTTAAATTTTAAATGATGTGGATGATTTTTGAGCGTGGATCTGTCTGGTTTAAATCTCCATCGTGAAATGGAGCCTCTCCATTTCAAAGGGAAATGGAAAGGATCCGTTTCCGGGGAGAGTGGGCCGGCGGCTTAATAAGGAGAGAGGAACAAGTTTTTAAAGTTTTTTATAGGTTGGTGGGCCAGGGTTTTATGAACAAAGCCCACACTCTTCCATATCTATTGGGCCCTATAAATTAATTAGACATCCATTTAAATTTCTTGATCTCAACTAAAAGACAATGGATTGCTTAAAATAACATTCCCTTTATCAAATTTTGTCTCAATAAATATGCACTCATGTTTCCTTAAGTTTTTGTAAAATTATAATTTTCCTTCTTATGTTACATACAACAAATAAATATTAAATAATATTAAATATTACATTAAAAGTTTGGAATGTTGCAAAAAGAGTATTATTGATATTTTTGCAATACTTTCACAATAAATCTTAAGTAGTAGGTGATTACTAGCTGTTCTTAGTAGACCAAAAGATAATTCAAGTGGTGAGTTCAAAATTAATAACAACTTACTACTTATGATTTGTTATAGAAGTGTTATGAAAATGTTGTGAATATAACTGCAGGGTTGAGGGTTTGACTTTACTTTACAAACTTTTTTATAAATTGTTGATATGATATGTGGTTATTGGTAAGTTAGAAATTGATATTAGTGGTGGTTTCAAGTGAGAACAAATTAGAATTTGCCACATTAAAAATTTGTAAAAATATTGTAAAATAGTTTGTGACTATAAAATTAATTAATTAAATTTTTTACTATGTCATGCCTTTAATTAAATTTTATTCCTGTGTCCAATAGGTGAAGGGTTTCCGGGCATATAATTTACAATTTTCAGCTAAAAGGGGAAGTTGTAACACATGAATGTTGCTCCAATAACAATTTTATCTTCTCAATTATTAAAATAATTATGAAAAAAAATTTGTTTGTTTCATTTTTTTTAAGGGAAAATTGATAGTAGATTTTATTTGTTCATAATTACATTGTACAATTTGAAAGAGAAAAAATGGACATTATTCAAACCAAACAATGCATTCTTTTTCTCTTATGCAACTCTAGCATGGGCAAGAGTAGCTTTAATACATCGCAGAGAGTTTACAAAATATATATATATATATATATGAATGAAAACTTTTACAAATTAGAATAATATTTTCAAGTTTTTTCGTGACCTTCCATAGCTAAGCATAACTTCTTCGAGAGAGCATCTTCAACACTAATATGAGATGTCAGCTTATGTTCAGAATTAAACAGAGAGGTGGTAGCAGGAGAATTCAACTTGGCCCTGTGTCATTGGTGATCACTGCTCACTAGGTGAATGTTACAATGCCGTATTCTCAATTCTCATTGACGTTTACTACTGGTTTATTTGCTTTGTTGGGGAGGGCCACCAGTGGGGTTGGTTTGTTTACGCGTTTGCTGTTGCTACTCCTACTCGCTTTGTGGAAAGAACAACAACAAAAACAAAATTGTTGTGTACACTATTGGGTTGTAGCTCTAGATAAATGGATATAGCTTCAAGTCTCCAATTTAAGTTCTAAACTTCTTAACATGCATTTTGCATCATAATATCACGATTTATATCAAAATCAGAAAGATATATAGTGCGAATACTCACGAACAAATTTAGCAAAACTTTGGTCATTAATGTAAGATATCAATACGAAAACAGTCACCAATTAACTAGGCCATTAATGATAAAGTCTTTTTTGTACAATTGGTGTTTAAAAAAAAAAAAAAACCAAATGTAAAATACCATATAAATTTAGAAACATTATTTTAAGAATGCCTACTATTTATACAACAAATAGCACAAAGTGTTTCGGCTCTAGTGGGGGAAAAAGGGTTTGAGTTATGAGGTTAGCAAAATATTGTAACTATCATAAAAAAAAAAATAAAAATAAAAGTAACAAACAAATATTTTTGAGGATAAAATATTATTTTGGTTCCTTAACAAACAAATGTTTTTCATCTCAAAACTATAGAAAAATTTGTTTTTCATTTCTAAACTATTGAAAATATTTTACTTTCGTCCTTAAACTTTATAATGATAACTTTTCATCCTTAAATTATTGGAAAAAAAAATCATCTCTATTTTTGTCTCTAAACAATTTACAAAGTTTAAGATGAAAAAAGAACTTTTTAAAATTTAGGGTTGAAAAACAAATAACTTTTGACAAAATTTAGGAATTAAAATAGTATTTTACCACATTTTTAAATATTTAACTCTTTAGGAATAGTAAGATCAAATCTTATAAAGTTGCGTATGATTGTCTTAGTTTATAAGTTTATCTAGTCTCTACCCCCATGACTTCAAAATGTATAGTTGAGCTGAGTAAATGAAATTTGGGTCCACTTTGTGTGTATCAATAATATCACGCCACTCGGTCCTATTAAAGAAGACATTATATCAATATTACTTTTAATACAACCGCACAAAATTGATCATTGGGTTATAAACTCTCATACTCGTTTCTCCCAAAAAAAAAACAAAAAACTCATTCTTAACCCAAGGAAGTTAGTTAGAGGAGCTAGAGTTGCTAATTTGAACAATTAAAGTAATGCGAGTTGATTTGAAGTTATACTCTCTTTTTTCTTGATTATTCAATAATTAGTAGCAGGAGATTTGAGCTCTAAATGTATCAGTTGAAAACAATAAGTTAAGCTATAAAACTCTTAATGACATTATACAATGATTAATAAATAACCAACACTTATATAATTGAAATTCATAGATTATGTATAAAAAGTTGTAGAAACTAAGCAACTGATTCTATTTCTGCATAAACTAAGTGCTCTTCTAACAAGCAATACTAAACTCTTGTTTGTAGTGCCATTATGTCCTATTACTTGTGTTACTCAAAAAGGAATCACTTACATCATTTTTTATTAAAAAAAAAAAAAAAAGAATTCATTTTGTTTCAAAAGATGTTAACTATTAAAGTAAGTCATGACACTCAAACGAAGCACACAGTGAAAATAGAGGAAGAAGACTCCAATGGCTAGTTAACGGCTAGTTTCTTATTAGAAACGATGTTGTATAACTTAGCTTATTTAAGTTTAAATGAAACAGGATCATTTTGGTCTGTCTTCCTCTTTCACAATTATTAAGTCTTGTAATACTTTGTTTCTTCTGGAGATTGGGATTAAGTGATGGCTTCAGTGAGCAGTTGAGCTGTAACTACCTTTTAGCTGTCATTCTTAGATTCACGAAGCATAATGTGGATTTTGGTTATATTTTGTTAGATCAGTTTTAGCTTCTGGAATGATCTTATTGTAATTATGTCATATAAACAGTTTGTGATTATTGCATTCTCTCTCTCTCTCTCTCTCTCTCTCTCTCTCATTGTTTGTTCTTGTTTCCGCCATTTTTGTGCACTCTAGCAAGCTTCAAATCTTTCATGGTATTAGAGCCAAGATACATGGCCTCAACAACACCAACTGACACAACACAATTTGTGCACACAACTCCAACTCCAATTCACACTACCTCCATTCCTTCCACCTCTATACCTTCAACCTTGACACCATCACCATTACTGTTACTCTCCAACATGTCAAACCTTATGTTAATCAAGCTTGACTACACCAATTATATCTCATGGAAGCATCAGTTAATCACTATACTAGAGGCTTATTCCTTGATTGAACACATTGATAGTACAACTTTAAAGCCATCACCTTTTGTTCTTAATGCTGTAGGAAATGCAACTTCAGTTGTTAATCCTGAGTTTCAAGCTTGGAAAATCAAGGATAAGGCACTCATTTCCTTGATCAACTCAACTCTTACTCCACAAGTCTTTTCACTTGTTGTTGGTATCACTAGCTTAAGGGAAGTATGGAACACTTTGGAATAGAGATTCACTTTCACTTCAAGAGATAATATCTTGAACCTTAAGCTTGAACTTCAAGGTATCAAGAAAGGCAATGAATCTATGAATTCATTTCTACAAAAGGTCAAAGTTGCTTGTGACAAACTTCTTGTTGTAGGAGTGCTAGCTGACAATGAAGAATTGATATGCATTGTGCTTAAAGGACTCCCCTAGAGAATTTGCACATTTCTATTCTGCAATTCGTACTAGGAGTGATCTAATCACTTATGAGCAACTTGCTATTATGTTGCAAAGTGAGGAACAAGCCATGATTAATCACTTGGATTCAATCTCTAACTCTCTTGATATGTTTGCTTCTAATGGAAAAGCAAATGATAGTTCATCACATCGGCCATAGAATCACGGATCAGGAAGGGGAAGAGGAAGAAACAACAATCCTAAAGGAAGAGGTGGAGGCAGATTCAATCATGGTGGAAATCAGCAATTTTCACCTCAAGCCTCTCACAATTTCTCACCTCAAGATTTTTCTTCCCATAATTTTTCCTCTCAAAATACCTCTCAAGGTTTTAAGCATGAAGAACTATCTTGTCAAATTTGTGGCAAGTCTAGTCATCAAGCTTTGGATTGCTATCACAGGATGAATTTTGCTTATCAAGGCAAACATCCTCCCACAAAGCTTGCTGTTATGGCTAGTGCATCTAATGCTGCCATCACTAACGATCAAGATCCATAGCTTGCTGATTCTAGCACTTCAGATCATCTCATTACAAATCTCAACAATCTCTTAGTTCAGTCTCAGTACAAGGGACCGGAGCAAGTTACTGTTGGAAATGGTCAATCCTTACCAATCAATCACATAGGTAATACTACCCTACACACCAAATATCACAATTTTATTCTTAAAAATGTCCTTCTTGTACCAAGAATTGCCATGAATTTACTTTGAGTTCACAAATTCTGCTTGCATAATAATTGTTCTTGTCACTTTGATGCAAATGAAATCAAAATTTAGGATATTCCTACGGGGCGACTCCTTTATAAGAGTTTGAGTGAGAATGAAGTTTATCCTATCTACTCCAAGAACTTCATCATGTCATTCTCTCACTTCAAAGTCATCCTTCTGCTGTTGCTAATTTTCTTTCAGCTCATTTAGGTTTTCATGTAAATAAATCAAATAAATGGTTGCTATGGCATCATAGGTTAGGACATCCAAGTGATAAAGTTCTAAATGTGGCTTTATCTTCTGTTGATAATGTCTATATCTCAAGTGGTAATAAGAGTCTTTCACATTGTAAACATTGTTTGAATGGAAAAATGCATCAATTTTCTTTTCCTAATTCTGATTTTCATGCATCTAAGCCTCTTGAATTAGTGCATTTTGATGTTTGGGGTCTAGCTCCTGTCAAATCTTCTAATGATTTTCAATATTATATTCTTTTTGTTGATGCATATTCCAAATTTACCTGGCTCTATCTTCTTAAACAAAAATCAGATGTTCTTGATATTTTTAAGTTCTTTGAAGCATATGTAGAGGATCAACTTGATTCTAAGATCAAAATCTTGAGAACAGGCAATGGTGGAGAGTTTACTTCTAATGCACTTAAGCATTTCTGTGCTTCTCATGGTATTACTCATCAGTTCTCATCTCCTCACACTCCTCAATAAAATGGAGTGGCTGAGAGAAAGCATAGACACATAGTGGAGTGTGCCCTTACTTTACTCTCCCACTCATAGTTGCCACTGTCTTATTAGTCTTATACTGTCTCCACAACTGTTCACATTATAAATAGGCTTCCCACTCCCATTCTTAACAATTCTACACCTTGGGAAGTCTTGTTCAAGTCTAAACCTGATCTTACAATGGCATTTATAAGCCCAAGGCTCTTGTTGTCAAGCCTGATACAGTGCAGTGTACTCAATCCAAGAAGGTCAGCTCTCCTTCTAAGTCAGATTACACCCTTACAGAGCCTCCATCTTACAAGATTGCAACTCAATATCCACAATGGTGTTCTCCAATGGATGATGAGTTTGTAGCTCTCCAAAGGCAGGGCATTTAGGTTCTAGTTCCACCTTCTTCTACTCAAAATGTGGTTGGTTGTAAGTTGGTGTTTAAACTCAAATGCAATAGTGATGGTACTATCAACAAATATAAGGCTAAACTTGTTGCCAAGGGGTTTTATCAACAGTTTGGGATTGATTTTGAGGAGACTTTCAGTCCAATCATCAAGCCTCCCACTGTGAGGATTATTCTTTCTCTTGTTGTGCAATTCAATTGGCCTCTGAGACAACTTGATGTTAGTAATGCCTTCCTCCATGGTTTTCTTAGGGAGGAGGTTTACATGGCGCAACCACTAGGGTATGTTGACTTAGCTTATCCAACCCATGTTTGCAAGCTTCTTAAGTCTCTCTATGGTCTCAAACAAGCCCTTAGAGCTTGGTTTGAAAGGTTCTCCACTGAATTGTTACATCTGGGCTTTCAAGTTTCACTCTCAAATTCTTCTTTTTTTATCTTCAAGCAAGGTTCTCTGGTTGTATACCTTCTTGTCTATGTTGATGACATAGTCATGACTGGTAACAATCCTCAGTTTTTGTCCTTATTAATTGCACAGCTCAATTCAGCCTTTAAGCTTAAAGATTTGGGCCCTCTTCATTACTTCCTTATTCTTCAAATTACCAGGTCTTCCAAAGGGTTATTTTTGGCTCAAACTAAGTATGCTCAAGATTTACTTCCCAAGGCTAATATGCACACTTTTAAACCTGCTCGTACACCTTGTGCTCCTAATGCTAGGTTGACTCCTACTAATGGATCCTTACTTTCCAACCCTCATGAGTTTAGAAGTTTGGTTAGGTCTCTTCATTATTTGACCTTCACAAGACCTGATCTTAGTTTTGCAGTGCAATAGGTTTGCCAATTTATGTCTAATCCTACTAATGCTCACTTAATTATTGCAAAGAGAATCCTTAGGTATGTTAATGGTACCTTGAATTTTGGTGTTTTTCTTCAACTTAAGCCTTTCTCTGTGTCTGCCTTTTTTTATTCATATTGGGCAGAGGATCCCTTTGATAGACACTCCATCACTGGTTACATTGTCTATCTTGGTTACAGTCCTATCACATGGAGTGCTAAGAAGCAAGATATAGTCTCTCATTCCTCTACTAAATCTAAGTATAGAGCCTTAGCCACCACTACTGCTGAGCTCTATTGGCTTCACCAAGTTTTGAAAGATCTTGGGATTTTTCTTCCTGTTCCTCCTAAGCTCAGGTCTGACAATGTTTCAACCCTTGCCATTACTTCCAACCCTGTGTTTCATGCGCACACCAAACATATAGAGGTCGATTACCATTTTGTTCATGAAAAGGTGTTGCGTAGGGATCTTCAGATCAAGTACATTGCCACGGGTGATCAACTTGTTGATGTGTTTACCAAAAGCTTATCCACTTCACAATTTGCTTTTCTTTGCTCCAAAATCATGGTGTCTATTGACCCCATGGTTTTGAGGGGGGATGTTAAAGTCAGTCATGACACTCAAATGAAGCACATTGTGAAAATAGAGGAAAAAGACTCCAACGGCTAGTTTCTTATTAGAAACGATGTCGTATAATTTAGCTTATTTAAGTTTAAATGGGACAGGATCGTTTTGGTCTATCTTCCTCTTTCAGAGTTATTAAGTCTTGCAATGCTCTATTTCTTCTAGAGATTGGGATTAAGCGATGTCTTCAGTGAGCAGTTGAGCTGTAACTACCTTCCAGTTGTCATTCCTAGATTCACAAAGCATAATGTGGATTTTGGTTATATTCTGTTAGATCAGTTTTAGCTTCTGGAATGATCTTAGTGTAATTATCCTATATAAACAATTTGTGATTATTGTATTGGTTAAGCTTGTGAAATATATTTTCTTAAACATTCTCTCTCTCTCTCTCTCTCTCTCTCATTGTTTGTTCTTGTTTCCACCATTGTTGTGCACTCTAGCAAGCTTCAAATCCTTCAAACCAATGGGATGGTGTGGCTTGGCCGGGCCCTACCCTCTCAACCCCATTTGCATTCCGCCAACCATTAGGGCAATTTGCTGATTATGAAGTGTGTACTTTAGAGACCATGATTGGATAACATTCACGCGGTATTTTGGGTTAAAGATTTTCATATTTCAAACCCATATAATCCTGTGTATTTTTTATTATTTTTTTTGAGATGATAATCATGTGTATGTTGAACTATGTTAGTTTTGCAGTATAAAAAACATAGCAGGGGTCACTATCACTATATATATATTTGTCATGTCCAAGATCGAATGAAAAGTACATTACAATTGGCAATATTTGAAAGAGGAGTTAACATCAACGCGGTATTGAAATAAGTAACGTTTCGTAAATATTATTTGAGGTGTGTGACTGTGATTGACAGAATAAAATAAAATAAGCATGGGTCCTAGATAAAATAATTATCAAAATAAATAATAATAAAAATTCAAAAAGTGGTGTTTTTAGAAAACGGTATTATCATTGGGAAAATTATCTCTTCTTATGGAAGCTGTATGCAGCCACAATTCAGATTCAACCTCAGCATATGGTTTAAGGTGAGTAATTATTGGTACATTCCGAATATGACTGAGACTGAGTCTGACATAACATTCGATACCATATCAATAAATATAAATTATACAAGATAAAATTATAACATTGTCTCAATAACTATTATGAAAAAGTTAATTTTACATTACTTTAAAAATCATACCTGTATAAGAATGCGGACAACCCTACTTTAGATCCCAATCACCCTTCTAATTTGGGCTACAGCTTCTATTGTAATAGACATGAAACATATTTTGTAAAGCTTCCGTTTTTTAAGACTTAATTAAAAATTATACTCTCTAATTTTGGTCAGTTTTTTTCTATCCTTAAATCTAATTAATGATGTTAGCGCAGGTTCCCTTTTGGTTTGTTCCTTATCTCTTTTGGCTTCAATAAATTCATAATTCCAAAGGAAAAAAAATACAATCTTTTTTTTCTTAATTGCTTATATTTAGACTAAACAAAAATTGAAATAAGTTTATTACATACATTTGCTGCCTTGTCTAAGGCAAGCAAGTTCTCCACCACAACCAATGGTAATCAAAAGTTACAAAAGCAAAGTTTAAATTAGTGCCTAGTTTCACTAATGCGTCAACACATCAACACACTTAGTTAGCTTCTCTGTATACGTGATTAATCTGAGTTCAAAGAATGCCCATTATAAGGTTCCTGCAATCAGTAAGTAAAGGTTCCAAATGATGGTTAGGAGTTAGAACTTAGAAGCAGAATTCTTCATAAGTTGAACAATAGACTGAGCATCCATTTTAATTATTAAATACAGAATTTTTGAATCAGAAGTAAGGTTTAGCCCATTACTCAAGGCCCAAAGTTCTACTAGGCAACTATTAGTGCTGCCCGACCCTTTACCAAAACCCTTCACCCAAGATTGTTAAGCATATCATTTATTCAAGACTATTAGGTTTGTTTTCGAACTAGGTGTTTCCTAAAGGGTTTTAATGCCCTTAGAGCAATAGCATCTAGGATTGTAAAAAATGTTCTATCTTACCATAAATATGTTCTATTATTCTATATCACTTTACAATACACCCAACATCCCAATTTTTATTTTCCTATAAACACATCTATATATATATATATATAATAATAGGTGAAGCAGAGAGAAAATCCAATTGGATTTCAATTGGATTTCAAAAAAAAAAATCTAATTAGACTATAAATTTGACTCCAATTTTGTGTCATGTATCCTATCTAAATTTTCTAATTTTTGTGCCCAAATAAATGATGCATTAACATTTAACACGGAAGCCAAGAAAACCACAATGATAATGTTCATTAGCCTAAGTAAGAACATCTTATCCCAATTTTTATTTTCCTATAAACACATCTATATATATATAATAATAGGTGAAGCAGAGAGAAAATCCAATTGGATTTCAATTGGATTTCAAAAAAAAAAATCTAATTAGACTATAAATTTGACTCCAATTTTGTGTCATGTATCTTATCTAAATTTTCTAATTTTTGTGCCCAAATAAATGATGCTATAACATTTAACACGGAAGCCAAGAAAACCACAATGATAATGTTCATTAGCCTAAGTAAGAACATCTTACCTACACACTTTTATGGAGATTATAAATTGGACTCTAATTTTGTGTCATATATCTTATTTAAATTTTCTAATTTTTTGTGCCCAAATAAATGATGCATTAACATTTAACACGGAAGCCAAGAAAACCATAATGATAATACTCATTGACCTAAGCAAGAACATCTCACCTGCACACTTTTATGGGTGATCTCAATAGAGTCTGGAGTTCTTCTAATCCCACAACTAGAACCAAAGAGTCCAATGAGAAAGACTATAAAGTAAAACATCATCTCCTCCTAATTTCATATCGTCATCCCATGTCTCCTCCTCTCTCAACCTCTACCAACTAGATCCATACACTACCCTCTCCTCCTTACAGATTTCTCAAAGCAAGGCCGGGTTCAAACACAATACTCAATCCTACTCTTCCTTGCTTCACACTCTCATACATTAGCGCTTCATTGGCGCCTCCAAGAAGCTCAATAATCAGTTCTTATTTTTTAATAGTTTTTAGTATGTCTGGATTAAGATTTTGTTAATTTGTTAAAAGTGGACAAAAATATAATCATATATATTATATTAAGTTGAAGTTCAATTTTAGAATTCAAATCGAATCAAATTAATTTCTAATTGTAGCTTAATTTTGTGCTATGTGTCCAATTTGATTTTTAAATGTTGGTGTTAAATTACCTCCATTCATAATGCTCAATGTGGAAACTGAATCTACCAAGATAAACATCTTATCATCACAATTTTGTAAGATTATTGTTTTAATCATTTTCAAGTGTGGATTTTGAGATTAAGTTGCTCATAATTGGTGGGAGAAGATTGAAGCTTACAATTTGGGACAAAGGCAACTGCTGGAATTATTTTGAATTATAGTTTCATTTTAATATTTGATTAATGATGCTTTTGGAAGTGATAGTTTATGCTAACATGTAATATTTCTCTTCTTTCAAGTTAGTCATTGCCTTTGGTGCATAAATAGATTGTAGAGCTATTAACAATTGATGATAAATATGTATATATGATTTTTAGTTAGGTGAACTTTTGGATTTTAATAGAAACATTTAACTTCGGATGTTGAAAAAACAAGAAGGTAAAATGTTCTGTAAATTTTAATTTTGTGAAACTGATTAATGGCAATTTGAAGTGTTAAAAGAGACAACAATATTGACTTCGGCTTGAAACGTACTCAAAATAAACTCAATGATAGCGTATTAGACATGTCTATAGGGGAAAAGTACTATCTGATGTCATCTCCACTAAAAACTATGAATTGTAACACACTTCTGATTCCAATACGCTATTCATGTCCAATTTTATTAGAAACTTTTGAAGAAAGTTCCATTAATGTCCCTTTATATATTTTAAATAATAAAATGCAATATTCTCTTTTTTTATTCATTGTTTTATCTAATGCTATCCTATGTATGATAAACCAAAAAATAAGACCAATAGCATTACGTAAATAATAAAATTCAATATATATTTTTCATTGTTTGATTTAATTCTATCATTTGTGTGATAAATCCATAAAAACAAAAACAAAACAAAAACAAAAAAATTGGCCAATAGCATCATTACAATTAACCAGTCCCGTGCGATAGCACGAGGTTACATACTAGTTAAAATAATATATCTACATAATAAAATAATATAACCTAAAACCATCTCTCTCCTCTCTCTAATTTTTGTCTCTTTCCCGCACTCTCTCTCTCTCATCACCGCTGCAACCCAATCTCACCACCCCCTGCCATAGCCACCAATTCAAACCCAAACAAAACACAATACCTAAACTGAAACTCAAACCCAATACCCAAATAAAACCCAAAACACAAACCACCTGCACCACGATCACCACCATGAACAAACCCAAAACCCTTAGCAGCAGAAACTCAAACAAACCACTGAAAACAAGCCAACACCACAAACCTATAGTGCAACCCACCCCTACCACCACGGCAACCCTCCACCACCACCATGAACCTGACCTACAATAAAAATTCATTGCCACAACAGCAAACCCTTTGTGAAACCTATCACCACCACGGGAACCCCCACCTCCACCATCATGAACCCACAGATGACCTATAACAAAAACCGACCCCCACCACCACCATCATGAAGCTACAAATGACCCACAAAAAAATCAAATCAAAATCCACACAAAAGAAACCTACAAAATCGAAGTAGGCCCATTGTGTGACCATGTGCCCAAAGGATTTCATATATCAATGATGAAGAAAAAAGAGATTCGGCAGTAGAGACTGGGATCATTGGAGTGTATGAGAGTAATGAGAGAAATAGAGGCTTATTTATCTACAAGGCATCATGAACACTCAAAGGATTTCATATTTAAAGTTTATTTTAACTCTTTGATAACCTTTTGCAGGTTACTCAAGATGATTAATGATGAAATGGTTATGGATAAGTTATTATTATCTCGAGATGATTTTTAATATAATTATATTAGCTCGAAGTGCTTATTTGACCTTGAAAATCAAGGTTTGGGATTCGAAAATGCGTAACTTAATAGGACTTTTGAAATATGAAAAAGTTAACAACATGGAGAATAAAAATCTAAATTAACTAAGTACCTAAATAAACTAGGTCACAATGCAAGCTTGCTCCTAATAGACTAAGTATTCAACAGAGGCATCTTGAACGAAATAGTATTAAAGCAAGACATCTAGAATGGAAGTAAAATATGACACTTGAACTAATTTAATCCTACTAACACTAATTTGCATCGAAATGAACACTCATATAGATCAAATCACTACAAACATATGTACATAATACATCATACGTCATGATATTTACAAATACAAGTACAAAGACATAAACTTACAAGTATAAGATTGAGGAACTTGTTACTAAACCTAAAAAAACTACACTACTGGTCTTTGGAAAGTGCGCTTTGATGTGCCGTGATGTGCTTGGTTAAGTGCTCTTTAAGCTCTTAGATATGTGCTTTGGTTTATTCATTGTGTTGAAGGGGTTTTGAAGAAGGCTTTTTGTAACACTAAAACCTCCATTTATGCTTTGGGAATTGATGGTTATTTTTGATTCCCTTTGCCATTCGCCCTTCTTTTGATTCTGTCACCTTGCCAAGTGTCCCACATTCACTGTTACTTTGTAATCTCTTATAAGCATTGAGGCAACCCTTCAGCGTTGAACCCATGATCTCTCGATATTGGTTTCTACATAACTGTTAAAATCATCTGTGCTTTCCTTCACTAATGCCATCACCACGTTATCAAACTAATGCACGTTTGGGCTTCATTAAGCTTTTAGGGCCTTGTAAGTATTTTCATTGAACTTCGAGATCAAGTTTTATTAAGCTTAATCAAAGTATTTATGTGTTTCCCACATTTGATTTGAATTATGTTTAATTTCAATCAATTTGGTTAGTAAAACGTTCTAAGCTATGATCTGATTTAGTTTGTTACGCAGTGGCTCGTGCTAGATTGCTTAGAATCAATTTAATTATTCAAATAGATTATGCTAACTAAATATTATTAACCAATGTCTTAAAACTACCTGTTAATATTTTCGTTACTAAAAATATGTCCGACAAAGTTGTACTAATTTTACAAAAAATATGTACCCCAATAGGGTAGCGTCCCGACCAGAGACGACCCAGAAAATGCAGGGTTGTTGGGCAATTATGGACCAAAACTCAAGTAGTGGGCCTCACGCACATTCTCTTGTACGAAAATAGGGGTGCAGGACCTCTTTCTTCATTGGGTCGTGTCTACGGTGGGAAATGGGAAATCAAGGCAAAGCCGCCTCTTGAAGTGACAACATAAGGCTGCAACCACATCAAAGTGCGTATCATTTGCCGTACGTTTGGGTCCCAACTCCCAATTCCAAATTAAATATTGCCAGTAGTACTACTCTCACCGTCCACTGTTTTTTTTCTTCCAACTCGTGAAAGAAAATGAGGTCCTTTGCTTTGGAGAGTATTTGTATTTGTATTTCTTCCAGGGCATTAATTAATTATTCGTACATTAAACCAGGTCCAATAATTTTGGATAATAAGAATTGGTCTGCTTTAGAAGTTTTTTTTTTTTTTTTTTGCAATACTAAATAATTAAATTCAAATTTACAATTGATTATTTTTTAAAAAAAATAGTATTATTTGTTTTAGACTAAACAAAAATTGAAATAAGTTTATTACATACATTTGCTGCCTTGTCTAAGGCAAGCAAGTTCTCCACCACAACCAATGGTAATCAAAAGTTACAAAAGCAAAGTTTAAATTAGTGCCTAGTTTCACTAATGCGTCAACACATCAACACACTTAGTTAGCTTCTCTGTATACGTGATTAATCTGAGTTCAAAGAATGCCCATTATAAGGTTCCTGCAATCAGTAAGTAAAGGTTCCAAATGATGGTTAGGAGTTAGAACTTAGAAGCAGAATTCTTCATAAGTTGAACAATAGACTGAGCATCCATTTTAATTATTAAATACAGAATTTTTGAATCAGAAGTAAGGTTTAGCCCATTACTCAAGGCCCAAAGTTCTACTAGGCAACTATTAGTGCTGCCCGACCCTTTACCAAAACCCTTCACCCAAGATTGTTAAGCATATCATTTATTCAAGACTATTAGGTTTGTTTTCGAAGTAGGTGTTTCCTAAAGGGTTTTAATGCCCTTAGAGCAATAGCATCTAGGATTGTAAAAAATGTTCTATCTTACCATAAATATGTTCTATTATTCCATATCACTTTACAATACACCCAACATCCCAATTTTTATTTTCCTATAAACACATTAAAATAATATATCTACATAATAAAATAATATAACCTAAAACCATCTCTCTCCTCTCTCTAATTTTTGTCTCTTTCCCACACTCTCTCTCTCTCTCATCACCGCTGCAACCCAATCTCACCACCCCCTGCCATAGCCACCAATTCAAACCCAAACAAAACACAATACCTAAACTGAAACTCAAACCCAATACCCAAATAAAACCCAAAACACAAACCACCTGCACCACGATCACCACCATGAACAAACCCAAAACCCCCAGCAGCAGAAACTCAAACAAACCACTGAAAACAAGCCAACACCACAAACCTATAGTGAAACCCACCCCTACCACCACGGCAACCCTCCACCACCACCATGAACCTAACCCACAATAAAAATTCATTGCCACAACAGCAAACCCTTTGTGAAACCTATCACCACCACGGGAACCCCCACCTCCATCATCATGAACCCACAGATGACCTATAACAAAAACCGACCCCCACCACCACCATCATGAAGCTACAAATGACCCACAAAAAAATCAAATCAAAATCCACACAAAAGAAACCTACAAAATCAAAGTAGGCCCATTGTGTGACCATGTGCCCAAAGGATTTCATATATCAATGATGAAGAAAAAAGAGATTCGGCAGTAGAGACTGGGATCATTGGAGTGTATGAGAGTAATGAGAGAAATAGAGGCTTATTTATCTACAAGGCATCATGAACACTCAAAGGATTTCATATTTAAAGTTTATTTTAACTCTTTGATAACCTTTTGCAGGTCACTTGAGATGATTAATGATGAAATGGTTATGGATAAGTTATTATTATCTCGAGATGATTTTTAATATAATTATATTAGCTCGAAGTGCTTATTTGACCTTGAAAACCAAGGTTTGGGATTCGAAAATGCGTAACTTAATAGGACTTTTGAAATATGAAAAAGTTAACAACATGGAGAATAAAAATCTAAATTAACTAAGTACCTAAATAAACTAAGTCACAATGCAAGCTTGCTCCTAATAGACTAAGTATTCAACAGAGGCATCTTGAACGAAATAGTATTAAAGCAAGACATCTAGAATGGAAGTAAAATATGACACTTGAACTAATTTAATCCTACTAACACTAATTTGCATCGAAATGAACACTCATATAGATCAAATCACTACAAACATATGTACATAATACATCATACGTCATGATATTTACAAATACAAGTACAAAGACATAAACTTACAAGTATAAGATTGAGGAACTTGTTACTAAACCTAAAAAAACTACACTACTGGTCTTTGGAAAGTGCGCTTTGATGTGCCGTGATGTGCTTGGTTAAGTGCTCTTTAAGCTCTTAGATATGTGCTTTGGTTTATTCATTGTGTTGAAGGGGTTTTGAAGAAGGCTTTTTGTAACACTAAAACCTCCATTTATGCTTTGGGAATTGATGGTTATTTTTGATTCCCTTTGCCATTCGCCCTTCTTTTGATTCTGTCACCTTGCCAAGTGTCCCACATTCACTGTTACTTTGTAATCTCTTATAAGCATTGAGGCAACCCTTCAGCGTTGAACCCATGATCTCTCGATATTGGTTTCTACATAACTGTTAAAATCATCTGTGCTTTCCTTCACTAATGCCATCACCACGTTATCAAACTAATGCACGTTTGGGCTTCATTAAGCTTTTAGGGCCTTGTAAGTATTTTCATTGAACTTCGAGATCAAGTTTTATTAAGCTTAATCAAAGTATTTATGTGTTTCCCACATTTGATTTGAATTATGTTTAATTTCAATCAATTTGGTTAGTAAAACGTTCTAAGCTATGATCTGATTTAGTTTGTTACGCAGTGGCTCGTGCTAGATTGCTTAGAATCAATTTAATTATTCAAATAGATTATGCTAACTAAATATTATTAACCAATGTCTTAAAACTACCTGTTAATATTTTCGTTACTAAAAATATGTCCGACAAAGTTGTACTAATTTTACAAAAAATATGTACCCCAATAGGGTAGCGTCCCGACCAGAGACGACCCAGAAAATGCAGGGTTGTTGGGCAATTATGGACCAAAACTCAAGTAGTGGGCCTCACGCACATTCTCTTGTACGAAAATAGGGGTGCAGGACCTCTTTCTTCATTGGGTCGTGTCTACGGTGGGAAATGGGAAATCAAGGCAAAGCCGCCTCTTGAAGTGACAACATAAGGCTGCAACCACATCAAAGTGCGTATCATTTGCCGTACGTTTGGGTCCCAACTCCCAATTCCAAATTAAATATTGCCAGTAGTACTACTCTCACCGTCCACTGTTTTTTTTCTTCCAACTCGTGAAAGAAAATGAGGTCCTTTGCTTTGGAGAGTATTTGTATTTGTATTTCTTCCAGGGCATTAATTAATTATTCGTACATTAAACCAGGTCCAATAATTTTGGATAATAAGAATTGGTCTGCTTTAGAAGTTTTTTTTTTTTTTTTTTGCAATACTAAATAATTAAATTCAAATTTACAATTGATTATTTTTTAAAAAAAATAGTATTATTTGTATTATCTTTTTGAATTTAAATTTA
Source organism: Quercus suber (assembly GCF_002906115.3). NCBI lineage: Eukaryota > Viridiplantae > Streptophyta > Magnoliopsida > Fagales > Fagaceae > Quercus > Quercus suber. The sequence continues at coordinate 498,495 of NW_027069727.1, read as the reverse complement.
TTTGAAAAAAAGGAAATTGTACATAAATTTTGTTCTTGAATTTAAACTTGCACAGATTTTTTTTTAAATGCTTCTTGTATTTTATTAATCGATATATTTGTATTTAATTAAAAAACTTAATATGCATCACATAAAAAATTATATAAAAGGTTTATCCTTCATTAAGAATGAGGGGCTGAAGAAGTTTCTTTTAAATGTGAGTCATAGAATTACATCAAAATTCCTAAAGATGCTCTATAAATCAATTTGAAGCGTTTATGTGGGGACATTTTTGTCTCAAGATTAAGAGTTGCACTTTGTAATCTTTTTTGGCTTCAAGTTTTACATTGGAAGAAAAGTCTTCCTCTTAGCACCTTATAAGGCATGATAGACTGAGTTCTTAAAATAAGAAGATACTAGGACAGAAAGGAAAGCAATTCTAAGAGGAAACTCGTTTACTTTGGTTTAGATCCGATCCTATTCCTTGATATCTATATAAAGAAACTAAACTAATGATATTTTTGAAAAAAGACTATTTATGATTAGGCAAGGAGAATAGGAAGTACAACATAAAGAAATGGATCATAATATTAAATTCCACTAAATCTATAGTCAATCATTTAAGACAAAAAAAGAAGAAAAAGTCAAATGTTGATATAAGCAGTAAAGAGAGTCCTGACGCCCAATTATTAATAGGAAAATGTTAACGAATGACTTTAGAATATTGGTTAATAATTCATTTAAAGAAAATTTTTATAGAAAGAAAAAAAAGTTATTAATATTTTGACAATTTTTTTCATTTTTCATAAAAATTGTGTCAAAACTTTCTTAAAATTGATTGTTAACTAATGTCTTAAAAGCACTTAATATAACTCATTTTTTTCTTTTCCTATAAAATGTTTTTAAAAATATTTTTTAAACTGATGTTCTTAAGGCATCCATTAATTTTTCCCGGAGGAAGAAAAGTTTTGCTTTTTATATAGACTAACGCAAACAACACTTATCAAGGGAAAAAAAATCGTAGAATGTATTACTATCAAAAAGAGGATGAAAAGAGGGTATTATAAAAGGGATATTTAATAAACTCACCGAGCAAATTGCTGAGTTTAGAAAAATGTTTTCCAGAATACAGCTAGCGATCAGACTGTAAAACTTTATCTTTGAACTTTAGAAAAATTAGCTTTAAGCATGTTAAATGGCATTGCAATACGTGTTGCCAATGCTTTAGCAAAGAAGGCAAAGTCCCTTGAGGAATTAGCAGGTCTGGTTAGACTGGTTAGAAGATGTACCAGATGATGCTTCTCTCCCTTTGAATTTCAAGATTCATCTTAATTTTTCAGCAATAAAATGACAGTCTTGATTCTCAAAAAATAAATAATAAATTCAGCAAGCAACAAGTGCTTTACATATTTGACAACATATGATTAGCTTCCCAGATTAGTGCAATATATCATTAATCATTAGCTAAAGAGTCATCCTTCAGTATAAATCATGAGTTTTTAAAGATATCGATTAGATTAACAAAATAAAATAAAAAATTGGAGATTCGGAGGTTTTTAAAAACACAGGGCATTAAAATAGAAGAATAAATAACTAAAATTTTGGCCCCAACAAATCTTGATGGGCTTTTGAGCATGGAAAAATAAATTAAATAATCTTCTCGTTGGCAGAAACTACCAGTCTTCAACTACCATATTTGTGGTTGGTAATTACCAACTATCACTCTCGATCCTACATGTAAATGTTGGAGGAATATTATAAATGTAAAAGATGCTGCGTAAGACATGAGTCTTATCTCTAAATTTTTTTTTTTCCTTAAAAAGTGTTCTTCTCTCTTTGATTTTACAATCAAGGATTGCTCCAATCTGAGAGGTTGCATTTATACTTTTCATAAATCCTAAGAAAAAGGGTTAATGAGTATAGAGAAACCGTTGAATAACACTTAAGAATCCACCATCACACTATGCTTTTGGAAAGGCAGAGAGAGAATAAAAAGTGTCAAATTCGAATCTATCATACAAATCATTTCCCTTCACAAATTTCAGTATCCAGTCCACCCATCTTGAATACAAAAGCCATATTAATATTCCCATTAAATTCAAAGAACCTCTCTCTCTCTCTCTCTCTGAAGAATACTCTCTGTAAAAGATTCCAAATTTACAAAAGTAAAACCATTCAACAAAATTTTTCACAACATTGTTTTCATGGGTTTCCCTTAACGAAGAAGAAAATCCAACCCAACCACTACGCATAAGTCTTGACAAAATCACTCAGTCCAACACCCAATTACACAACCCATGTCCTCATATAACCAAAATTGCCAGAAACTATGGTAAAAGAGAAATCAAGTAAACATAAACAAAGGCAATGTCATTAATCAACCATGTAATTCCGCTATAAAGAAAATAGCAAAACAGGGTCAAAATTTATAATCACATATACCCAAGTTACAACATTGACTTCTTTTAAACACTTCAACTCCACCCTCCTCCTCTATCCTTTTCCAAAACAAGCACTTTGAAGGGAGAAAAAAAAAATGAAATTTAAAAAAAAAAAAAAAAAATTCAAACAATAGAATTAGCCTACAATAGACCCTGTAATCACAGCTACAAAAGTTGGGTTTTCTTGTGAACAAGATACATCAACAAGAGTGATCATCGATCATGTGGATCATCTGAGTTGTAACCACTTGAAGGTACAGCTGGGGTGTTCGGATTTGAGCTGAGAAAGCTTCAGCTTTGGTGCGCTTCTGTTTGAACCCAACAAGCATGGATCCGATTGCGTTCGCAAAACCTTTGAATATTTTACGTTTTACATCTCCTCTCCTCGGAGCAGGGGCTTGGTTTGGTGGGCTGAACATTTTGGTGAAGTGGGCGTGAGAAATTTTGAAGTTAAACAAAGAAGAGGTGAAGAAACAGAGCAAATCCAGAGCAAAAGAACAAAGAGAAACAGAGTGTGAGAGCTTTGGAATCTCTTTTGGTAGAGAGAGAATGTGTGTGAATCCAAGGTACTAGAGAGAGAGAGAGAGAGACAAGAGAGAGCTTTTGAAAATGTTAGTTGTGGAGAAGAAGGATAAAGAGAGTGTTATTTATAAGCTGAGGACACAGAGTGGTGGTGGTGATGGTCCCCCTTGTGGGTATCTTCTCTGTTTTTCTCTTCCAATTGCTTCTTCCGCAAGATTTGCAATGTAATGGGACCCACCTACTCTCTTGTCTGCATGGCGTTCTTAGGTTTATACTAAATTTCTTATTAATAAGATGTTGTTTAGTTTATAAAATCATCTTTGCATAACTCTGATATCTTTTTTTAACTTTAAATTTAAACATTTTTACCCATTAAATTTCTATTGATAAATGGTAATCTTGAAATTATGCAGGAGAAAATAAGACAAAAATGTAACTCAATGATAAATTTCAATCCAATTTCATGTTAAATTATAATTTCGGGTCAAATTATAAATGCATGAAAATTCATGCATTAAATTTAGGGGGAAAAAAAAAACAATCAAGTTTATTGTGCTTCTTTATAATACAGTAAATATATACAATTAGTTATTGGGAAATGCGATCGAATGGCGAATGCTCTTAGAGCATTGATTAATAATCCATTTACAAAAAGTTTTTATGAGAAAAAAAAAACAATTAATGTTTTGACAGCTTTTTTCATTTCCTATAAAAGTGATATCAAAACTTTACTAAAATGGATTGTAAATCAATATCCTAAGGGCACTCGTTAGCATGACCCTTATGGCTTGTTTGGAAGTTTAGAGAGGGAGGAGAGTAGAGGAGAGTAGAGGGGAGGGGAGTAGTGGGGAGGAGAGTAGAGGAGAATGATTCACCTCCACCTTATTTGGATGTTTTTAAAATTAGTAAGGGGAAAGGGAGTAATTAGCCATTTCCCTTGTGTAATTTTATTAATATAATAAAGGTAAATTAGGTAATTTACTTGGTCAATAGTTTATGTACTCTACTCCCCCTCCAAATCTTTCCAATTTGGGGGAATTAAAATTGGGGGGTTAGAGGGAGTTCAAACCCCTCCAAACTCCTCCAAACCCCTCCAAACTCCTCCAAACCCCTCCCCCTCATTCTTTAAAAAACTTCCAAACAAGGTAATTGCATTACTCTCCCTTCCTCTACTCTACTCCCCCTCATTTTTTAAACATCCAAACATGCCATTAGTTATTTAGAGCAATTGTATTCAGGTTTGTATAAAAGTTTTTACTATATTATATCACTTTACAGTACACTTAACATTTCAATTTTTATTTTTACATATAAGATATAACACATTAAAATAATATAATCTACACAATAAAATAATATAAAACTCTCTCTCTCTCTCTCTCTCTCTCTCTCTCTCTCTCTTCAATAAAATAATATATATTATTTTACAAACATTGCTACAATAATTCGTTTATAATTGCTAAAAACTTTTAGCAATAGACACTTAGGTAAAGTACCATTTGAGTGTTTGTAATTGTAAAATAGCAATTTGAGGGGAGGGGGGTTTTACACCATACCCCAATACTAATGCTCTTGCTAGGTAGAAGTTTTTAATATACATCTATGCATGGAGAAAGATGATGGTCGCATAGTATACTAGTAGAAATTGGCTTAAAGTATATTCTGGTTCCTTATCTCTTCTTTTGTCATTTTGAGTAGGTCATGGAATCTTCTAATTTGTTTTCATTTGTCTATACGAACAAAAATTTTTGATGCATCCAAAAAATGAGATGACAATATCATTCCTCTAATTAATGACCAAAAAAATATATCTACAATATATATATATATATATATATTACATTATCCATAATCCATGCCTATTCCCATAATTTCAAATCCATCATCCTTATTCTTGTATTTTGGGAGGAAAAAAAATATAAATATAAACGTGACTAGTTTTAACTAAATTGCTCTTACACACCATGAATTTATATTAACTTAAAGTCAAGTTTACAAAATTTAAATATAAGCTCTGATGACTGATATACCAATTTTAGTTTCTGAAATATCACGTTAGTTAAATTTAACTAAAAATGTCGACTAGTAATGATATCTATTGAAGTAATGAATTTGATACTAGTTTTGCAAAGAAAAATTCAGATTAAAATATAGGTAAATTACTTATCTTTCTTAGGTTTATACTAAATTTCTTATTAATAAGATGTTGTTTAGTTTATAAAATCATCTTTGCATAACTCTGATATCTTTTTTTAACTTTAAATTTAAACATTTTTACCCATTAAATTTCTATTGATAAATGGTAATCTTGAAATTATGCAGGAGAAAATAAGACAAAAATGTAACTCAATGATAAATTTCAATCCAATTTCATGTTAAATTATAATTTCCGGTCAAATTATAAATGCATGAAAATTCATGCATTAAATTTAGGGGGAAAAAAAAACAATCAAGTTTATTGTGCTTCTTTATAATACAGTAAATATATACAATTAGTTATTGGGAAATGCTATCAAATGGCGAATGCTCTTAGAGCATTGATTAATAATCCATTTACAAAAAGTTTTTATGAGAAAAAAAAAAACAATTAATGTTTTGACAGCTTTTTTCATTTCCTATAAAAGTGATATCAAAACTTTACTAAAATGGATTGTAAATCAATATCCTAAGGGCACTCATTAGCATGACCCTTATGGCTTGTTTGGAAGTTTAGAAAGGGATGAGAGTAGAGGAGAGTAGAGAGGAGGGGAGTAGTGGGGAGGAGAGTAGAGAAGAATGATTCACTTCCACCTTATTTGGATATTTTTAAAACTAGTAAGGGGAAGGGAGTAATTAGCATTTTCCCTTGTATAATTTTGTTAATATAATAAGGGTAAATTAGGTAATTTACTTGGTCAATAGTTTATGTACTCTACTCCCCCTCTAAATCTTTCCAATTTGGGGGAATTAAAATTGGGGGGCTAGAGGGAGTCCAAACCCCTCCAAACTCCTCCAAACCCCTCCCCCTCATTTTTTAAAAAATTTCCAAACAAGGTAATTACATTACTCTTCCTCCCTCTACTCTACTCCCCCTCATTTTTTAAACATCCAAACATGCCATTAGTTATTTAGAGCAATTGTATTCAGGTTTGTATAAAAGTTTTTACTATATTATATCACTTTACAGTACACTTAACATTTCAATTTTTATTTTTACATATAAGATATAACACATTAAAATAATATAATCTACACAATAAAATAATATAAAACTCTCTCTCTCTCTCTCTCTCTCTCTCTTCAATAAAATAATATATATTATTTTACAAACATTGCTACAATAATTCGTTTATAATTGCCAAAAACTTTTAGCAATAGACACTTAGGTAAAGTACCATTTGAGTGTTTGTAATTGTAAAATAGCAATTTGAGGGGAGGGGGGTTTTACACCATACCCCAACACTAATGCTCTTGCTAGGTAGAAGTTTTTAATATACATCTATGCATGGAGAAAGATGATGGTCGCATAGTATACTAGTAGAAATTGGCTTAAAGTATATTCTGGTTCCTTATCTCTTCTTTTGTCATTTTGAGTAGGTCATGGAATCTTCTAATTTGTTTTCATTTGTCTATACGAACAAAAATTTTTGATGCATCCAAAAAATGAGATGACAATATCATTCCTCTAATTAATGACCAAAAAAATATATCTACAATATATATATATATATATATATTACATTATCCATAATCCATGCCTATTCCCATAATTTCAAATCCATCATCCTTATTCTTGTATTTTGGGAGGAAAAAAAATATAAATATAAACGTGACTAGTTTTAACTAAATTGCTCTTACACACCATGAATTTATATTAACTTAAAGTCAAGTTTACAAAATTTAAATATAAGCTCTGATGACTGATATACCAATTTTAGTTTCTGAAATATCACGTTAGTTAAATTTAACTAAAAATGTCGACTAGTAATGATATCTATTGAAGTAATGAATTTGATACTAGTTTTGCAAAGAAAAATTCAGATTAAAATATAGGTAAATTACTTATCAAAGAAATATTCCATGTAATATTTTATGCTTTAATCTATGTCAATACGACAATACCATGAAAACAAAACAAAAAACGGCTGACATCACTCGGATATGGATGTTATGTTTTAGACGCGTGAAACTAAAATGATTGAAGTAACTTGCTTAAAATAATTAGAACTAGGAAGGTCNATGGAGTGGAAAAAGGGGTGTAGAGGTTTTTTTTTTTTTTTTTTTTTTGTCCTTGAAATGGAATTTGTATGAACCAGAAAATACAAAAACAAAAATACGCATTTACTATTCAGGCTGTCCCCATCAGCCATCTATTAAGTTGAGGGACAAGAAGAATAAAAACAAATGAAAAAATAAATAAAACAAAAGGCTAGGGTTATGTTTGGTAATAGTTTTATTTTCATTTTCAAAACTTTGTTTTGGGAATATAATGATAAAACAATTTTCTTATATTTTTGAAATAAAAAACATGTTTGGTTAGTTGAAATTAAAATATAGTTTTTGCTTTTTTTTTTTTTTTTTTTTTTTTTGCTTCTCAAAAAAATATATAGTTTTTTGAAAACAAAAATAGAAAATGCTAAAATATGTTGTTACTAGGATTTGAACTCCAATGCTAACTTATTAAATGAGATAGATTCATTAAATTAAATGTGTGTTTTCATTGACTCTTGAAAATTAGAAACTGAAAACAGCCTTTTGCATGTTTTTAGTTTTCTTCACAAATTGAGCTTTGAGACCAATTTTTGTTTTTTGTCCATTTTTGGTTCCCAAGCAAGTTTTTTAGTCTCAAAAATAGAAAATAAGTGAAAAAAAATAGTTACCAAACATACCCTAGAATTTTGTCAATTTGGCTAAATAAGTTTTACAAAAGGACTCATAAAGTGATAATTAATGTAATTAATGAATTTCATAAAATAAGAAATAAATTTCTAATTTTTTTTTTTTTGTGTTACTAGTTTAGATTATGCATGTAGGTAAATTTATAGTATCCTAACCATCCCTCAAAACCAAAAATGAAAAAAAAATAAAATAAATAAATAAGGTTATAGTCTTAGATATGGATAGAGCTTAGGTAGAGTTACAATATATTCAAGGAAAATCTTAGGTAACAAACTTGGTTGTACCCTAAAGTTACAACTCAACTTAATATCTATTTATTGGATGTGAATTTTGGCAATCCACCATTAGATTATATTTTTTTTTCTTATATCCTTTATGCTTGCAAAAGTTCCAGAAACTCAAATATTATTAGTCATATCATTAATCAAATGTTTAAACTTCAATTTTTTATAGTCTAAAATGATGTATAAAAAATAAGTTTATATATTGTACAATAAATAACATCTTATTTGCATGAAATTTGACATATATATTAAGAACATAAATACCATGCAATTTAACAATTAAATTTTTGAAATATGTAGTCATGTTAATTTTATTAATGGAAGTTGTAGTTTTAGGCTACAACCAAATTTGTAGTCAAACTTTATCCAACATTAAATTATTCAATTGAACTTAAACATATTACATGTGGTTATGTTAACCAATAAAGCACAAATTATATGGCATTTTTCTAGAAAAATTAATTTCAATGTAGCTACTTGTTTGAATTTAATTGAATAACTTAATGTATTGCATCTAATTAAGAGTCTATTTGGGATCCACTTATTTAACTGAAATTGAAAACTTTTTACTGAAAGTACTGTAGAAAAAAGTAATAGTTAGCTGAAATAGTAAAGTGGAACCCATGAATAATAGCAAAAGTAAACTAAATAGTAAAATAAGCTGACTTTTTAATTTGAAGCCAAATTCACACTAAATGTACTTTAAGTTTATTCTACTATAGAATGCTTGAGAATATTCACAAAAAATATAGAAAATATTAGGGCATTAAATTCATTAATGTGAGGTATCACATGGAAATAGAATTCACATACCTAAACATCATTTCTATATTGGACAAAGTTTGGATACAAACTTGGTACTCCAGTCAAAATATTTTTATTGGATGTAAATTGTGAATTTTGAGAAATCTACCATTGGATTACGTTTTCTTCTTATATCCTCTGATTGTGTAATTAAAATACACAAGTCTTATCTCGTCCATATGACTCGTCCATCAGAAATAAATGAAGAGATGGGACGCATAAAGTGTGCTCATCCCTAATAACTTCGTCCATCCTTTATTAAGGACAGACGTAGGCTCATTCGTCCATAATAAATTATGGACGAGTGTGTTGGACCATAAGCATACTGAAGCCAAGTCTTTCAAACTTACCGTTACGAAGCACCGGTACAAACGAAATAACTTCCTTGTCTATTATGGAAGTTACCTCCGAATCTTCTGAATTCCTTAATAATAGGAGCAGTTATTAAACAAAATAACCACCCCATGTGCACTATATAAGCATTTCCTTACGAAGAGGTGAAGAGAGACCCTTTTATCACAAACAAGTAAATTCTAAATTCTATAAACCCACTGACTTTACCACCGGAGGATTTTTGGCCGGCCTCCACTGGTCTCCTCTGATTTTGTATCTGTTCTTTCAGGACTCAGCCTTAAGATCATCAACGCCCAAGACTTTCACCCTACTGATTTTCGAGGATCCATCAGTTGACGCCGTCTATGGGAAAGAAGAGTTTATCGCGCTTGAACTTCATTTCTTGAGTTTTGTGATTTCTTTCTCCTACAAAGGGCTAAAATGGTTCGGACAAGATTAAGGGCTACCAGTCCAAACCCTCAAAAGAGTAGAGACACTTCCAGTAACCCCCATCATGGCCATTAATTTATATGGCATTTTTCTAGAAAAATTAATTTCAATGTAGCTACTTGTTTGAATTTAATTGAATAACTTAATGTATTGCATCTAATTAAGAGTCTATTTGGGATCCACTTATTTAACTGAAATTGAAAACTTTTTACTGAAAGTACTGTAGAAAAAAGTAATAGTTAGCTGAAATAGTAAAGTGGAACCCATGAATAATAGCAAAAGTAAACTAAATAGTAAAATAAGCTGACTTTTTAATTTGAAGCCAAATTCACACTAAATGTACTTTAAGTTTATTCTACTATAGAATGCTTGAGAATATTCACAAAAAATATAGAAAATATTAGGGCATTAAATTCATTAATGTGAGGTATCACATGGAAATAGAATTCACATACCTAAACATCATTTCTATATTGGACAAAGTTTGGATACAAACTTGGTACTCCAGTCAAAATATTTTTATTGGATGTAAATTGTGAATTTTGAGAAATCTATCATTGGATTACGTTTTCTTCTTATATCCTCTGATTGTGTAATTAAAATACACAAGTCTTATCTCATCCATATGACTCGTCCATCAGAAATAAATGAAGAGATGGGACGCATAAAGTGTGCTCATCCCTAATAACTTCGTCCATCCTTTATTAAGGACAGACGTAGGCTCATTCATCCATAATAAATTATGGACGAGTGTGTTGGACCATAAGCATACTGAAGCCAAGTCTTTCAAACTTACCGTTACGAAGCACCGGTACAAACGAAATAACTTCCTTGTCTATTATGGAAGTTACCTCCGAATCTTCTGAATTCCTTAATAATAGGAGCAGTTATTAAACAAAATAACCACCCCATGTGCACTATATAAGCATTTCCTTACGAAGAGGTGAAGAGAGACCCTTTTATCACAAACAAGTAAATTCTAAATTCTATAAACCCACTGACTTTACCACCGGAGGATTTTTGGCCGGCCTCCACTGGTCTCCTCTGATTTTGTATCTGTTCTTTCAGGACTCAGCCTTAAGATCATCAACGCCCAAGACTTTCACCCTACTGATTTTCGAGGATCCATCAGTTGACGCCGTCTATGGGAAAGAAGAGTTTATCGCGCTTGAACTTCATTTCTTGAGTTTTGTGATTTCTTTCTCCTACAAAGGGCTAAAATGGTTCGGACAAGATTAAGGGCTACCAGTCCAAACCCTCAAAAGAGTAGAGACACTTCCAGTAACCCCCATCATGGCCATTAATCGGTGCTTGCCATGCAACCATCTTCTATCTAACACGTGCAGTCAATGGTCGTTGCCATGGTAGAGTTAACTCGCCAGAACCAGGAATTGAGAAGGGAGATTAATCTCAGAAGGCAACGGCATAAGGCCTATGGAGAAGAGCATGGACAAAGCCAGGGAGATGAAAGAAATGCAGAGCCGGAAAGTCAATCAAGTGGTACTACACCAAGAAGGGTGCCACACTTGGAGAGGGAGATGGATCAAATGAAGAAAGTTATGGATGAGATGAGGGAGAACATGAGAAGAGCAAATCCCGTAGAAGACTTAGTTCACAGAACAGATTCTCCCTTCACGGCTTCCATCAATGGATTTATATGTATGTCTTCTCTTTCTTTCTTTTTTTTTTCTTTTTTTTTTTCTTCTTCTTATGGATTTTTTTTTTTTTTTTGGAAAAAAAAGAGAGACAATGGTGGTATCTAAACACATCATAATAAATAAAAGACAAAAGACAAAATCTTGGGTTTGGTTTGTCTTGTCCTTCATGTTCAAGAGGCGGCTTTGCTTTGATTTCCCATGAGAGATGAGACCAACTGAAGAAAGCGGCCCTGCACGTAGAGGCTCTAAAGAGTAAAGAATTATAGAGCATCACTGTGAGTGAGGCCCTTGTGTTCAATTGAGAAAATACAAGGTTTTTTTCATAACATGCATTCTTTCCTTCACATGGGTTGAACCCCACTTCGTTGAATTGAGTTTGGGTCAGTCTAGATGTGAATCCCACTTGACTATGTACATCTTCGCCTTTAGTGGGCTTTGGCCGGTGCACTACCCAATCAATGCATTAATTTGTTACCAACCTATCCTATCGTGTATTTAATCAAGTTAATATACGTACATAGCAGCGCATACATTAATTATTTATTTTTAAAATTTTTTATAAAAATTTGAAAAAACTAATAAAAAATTTATCACTTTTTTGTTTTCCTGTAAATTTTTTTTTTTTAAAAGTTTACTAACACATTCCTTTAGAGCATTCGTTAGTAAAACTTTTAATTTAATTTTGATAAATATATCAAGTATTTATTAGTAATAATATAATTATTCTATACTTCAAAAATAAAATAAGTGTGTACTTCATTCTCTCATACTAATAAGTAGAATTTTATTATCATAACATTTAAAACATTCACATTAGCCTGTCATAGTAATTTCAGTCAAATTTGGTTTAAAAATCACACTTTTATTACTTTTGACGGTGTAATGAAAATGCACAAGTCCTATTTCGTCCATATAGGTCGTCCGTCAGAGAAGAATGGAGAGATGGGACACGAGAAGCATGCTCGTCCCTAATAACCTCGTCCATCCTTAATAAAGGACGGACGAGTCCATTGGACCATGAGCATATTGATCTTTCGACGAGCATGATTTCCACCAGGCGTAAGAGATGAATTGCACCATAACAAGCCAAGTCCTCCAACTAACCATTATGGAACACCGGTCTAAATAAAGTAACTTCCGTGGTAGTTATGGAAGTTACCTTCGAATCTTCTGAATTCCTCAACAATAGGAACGGTTATTAAACAAATAACTGTTCCATGTACGCTATATAAGCATTCCCTCACGAAGAGGTAATTCATTTTGACACTTTCATACAAATTGGAATTCCGTAAATACTGACTTTATCATCAAGGATCCTTGGTTAATTTTCCCCGGTCTCCTCTGATCTTGTGTTTATTTTTCAGGACATTCTAGTCAACTTTGAGATCAATGCCCAAGACATTCAGCCTACTGATTTCCTTGTGTTCATCAGTTGGTGCCGTCTGTGGAGAAGAAGTTGTTAGATTTCATCTTTGAAGTTCTACAATTCCTTTCTCTGACAAAAGGCTGTGATGGTTCGGACAAAATGGGGGTACTAGTCCAGGCCATCAAGCAAGTAGAGATGCCTCTAGTAGTCCTCACTGTGATCGTCAATCTGCGCCCGCCATGCAACCATCCTCTGTTCAACATGTACAATCCATGGCAGTCGCTATGGCAAAGTTAACCTGCCAGAACAAGAATTGACTAGAGAGATCAATCTTAGAAGGCAGCGACATGAGGCCTATGGAGAAGAACAAGGCCAAAATCAGGGAGATGGAAGAGACGCAGAGCCTGAAAGCAAATTGAGGGGTACAACATCAAGAAGGATACCACACTTGGAGAGGGAAATGGACCAAATGAGGAAAGTTATGGATGAGATTAGGGAGAACATGAGGAGAACAAATCCCATAGAAGATCTAATTCACCGAACAGATTCCCCTTTCACGGCTTCCATCAATGGTCACCCCTTACCTCCAAAATTCAAGATGCCATCCTTGGATTCGTATGATGGAACGCGTGACCCGTTTGATACATTGCTACTTTCAAGACTACGATGCACTTCAAGGGGTCCTGGATGAAATTATGTGTAGAGCCTTCCCTACCACCCTTAAAGGTCCGACACGAGTCTGGTTCAGCAAAATATCCTCGAATTCAATAAGTTCTTTTGAAGAGTTAAGCACGTTTTTTGTTAATAACTTCATTAGGGGACAAAGACACAAGCGTTCCTCATCCAGCCTGTTAACCATAGAGCAAGGAGAGAATGAAAGCTTGCGGTCCTTCATCACTCGTTTTACAGAGAAGCCTAGATCGTGGACGAGGTAGATGATAAGCTACTATTGGCGGCCTTCCATAATGGGGTTAATTTTGACTTATTCATACACAAGCTCTATGAGAAAGAGCCTCAGGCCATGGCTGAACTCGTCCATTTGGCTTAAAAATTTATGAAATAGAAGACGCATATCATAGCTAAGAAAAGGAAGAGAGCTGAGAGAATAGAGGTAAACCCCACTTGCCACTCCGAGCAAGGTCCTTCTCCAAAGAAGGGACAAATGGAAGAAAAGAGAGACCGAGACAATAAGAAACAGGCTCTTCAGCGCGTAATCAACAATACACCCCCTTGAACATGCCACTTGAACAGGTTCTCATGCAAATCAAGGATGATCCTTCCTTGAAATGGTCGGAGAAAATGAAGGGAGATCCTAATAAGCGCAATAGGAATAAGTATTGTCACTTCCACAAAGACCACAGGCACGACACAGACGAATGTTTTGATTTAAAAAAGCAAATTGAAATCTTATCAGACAAGGAAAACTAAGAAGTTTCCTTGGACGAGATCACAAAGATGAAAAATTGAAGGGGAAGGTGGAAGAGACGTCACAACCTTTGCTAGGGAAAATAAGAGATATTATAGGAGGTGGTTCAACAGGTCAGCCATCCAAGTCAGGAAAGACGTACCTGAAGGTAGTACAGAACGTCTAACTTTCTAGACAATCACCGAGGACGAAGACCACTGAAGAACAAGCTATCATATTCATGGACGAGGATGCTGAAAGAGTTCATCACCCTCACGATGATGCCATTGTCATTACATTGCTTTTACCGACTATACAACGAGAAGAGTGTTAGTGGACAATGGGAGCTCGGCAGACATTTTGTGTTACCCTGCCTTTCAGCAAATGAAGCTTGGACGAGATCAACTTTATCCAGTAAACTCACCCTTGGTAGGTTTCGGTGGAATGAAAGTACAACCTGTGGGCACTGTCACCTTACCTGCGGTGGTGGGAGCACATCCACATCAGGTAACCAAGGACGTGAATTTTCTCATAGTTGATTGTTCATCTTCCTACAATGCCATAATTGGAAGACTAACTTTAAATAGTTGGAAAGCAGACACGTCCACTTACCATTTATCAGTCAAGTTCCCTACGGAGCATGGAATAGGACAAGTACAAGGAGATCAACTTGCAGCCAGAGAATGCTATCTGGCTATGTTGGCCATGGATGAACAGGTTCAAGTGATGAACATTGAGGAAAGGCGAGTTGTGGCAGAGCCCACCGAAGTGTTGGAAAATATTTCCTTGGATGAAGACAATCCCAAGAGGTGCACCAAGGTAGGAACAAATATAGAAGAAAATACTAAGAAGGATCTCATTCGTTTCTTAAAGAAGAATATCGATGTGTTTGCATGGAGTCATGAAGATATGTCGGGTATAGACCTCAGTGTCATTACCTACAGTCTGAATGTGTATCTTACCTCTAAGTTTGTATGACATAAGAAAATGGTGTTTGCTCCTGAGAAAGACAACGCCATTAAAGAAGAGGCATTAAAGAAGAGGTACGAAAATTGACTACAGCAAAGTTTATTCGAGAAGTATATTACCCAGACTGGTTGGCCAATGTGGTAATGGTCAAGAAGGCAAATGATAAGTGGAGAATGTGTGTAAATTTCACTGATCTAAACAAGGCTTACCCTAAGGATAGCTACCCGTTGCCACGCATTGACCAGTTGGTAGATTCCACTGCGGGTCACAAATTACTTAACTTTATGGATGCTTTCTCTAGATACAATCAGATAAGGATGGACAAGGTAGACCAAGAGAGGACATCCTTTGTCACTAGCCAAGGCTTGTTCTGTTATAAGGTGATGCCCCTCGGTTTGAAGAACACATAGGCAACATATCAGAGGTTGGTTAACCACATGTTTCGTCTACAGATTGGAAGGAATGTAGAAGTCTACGTGGATGACATGCTGGTAAAGAGTCAGGACGAGGGAAAGCATCTAGATGACCTGCAGGAAACATTTGACACGCTCAGGCACTACAACATGAAGTTGAACCCTAGTAAATGTGCTTTCGGAGTGTCATCAGGGAAGTTCCTGGGGTTCATGGTTTCACATAAGGGAATTGAAGTAAATCCAGACAAGATCCAAGCAATATTAAACATAGAGCCTCCGCAGACTATCAAAGAAGTCCAGTCTCTTACTGGACGAATTGCCGCCCTTAACAGGTTTGTCTCTAAAGCTACTGACAAATGTTTGCCATTTTTTAAGGTTCTTAAAAAAGTGTTTGAATGGACAGCCGAGTGTCAAAAAGCTTTCGAAGATTTGAAAACGTACCTCACCATGGCTCATTTACTAAGTCCATCCATATTGGGAGAGGAGTTATATTTGTACTTAGCAGTTAGCTTGCATGTTGTAAGTTCAGCATTGGTGAGGGAGGAAGGCAAGGTGCAAAAGCCCGTATACTATACAAGTAAAGCATTACGAGGAGCAAAACGATGATATCCACAAATAGAGAAATTGGCTTTTGCATTAATAACAGCTTCTAAGAAGTTAAGGCATTACTTCCAAGCTTATGTCATCAATGTTATGACCGATCATCCACTCAAGAAAGTAATGAACAAGTTGGCCACTGTAGGACGACTGATCCAATGGGCTGTTGAGTTCAATCAGTTTCACATAAGATATCAACAAAGGCATGCCATAAAAGCTCAAGCCCTGGCAGACTTCATTGCGGAGTTTATCCCAAATTATGATAATTTGGATGAGATGGAACACAGTGAGAAGTGGGTTGTCTATGTGGATGGCCCGTCTACACAGCATGCAGGGGGAATATGTGTGGTTCTACAATCTCTAGAAGGAGATAAACTGAAACACAAGGTTCATCTGCAGTACCAAGCAACTAATAATAAAATTGAGTATGAAACCCTCTTTAAAGGGCTAGAGCTAGCTAAGTCTGTGGAAGCAAAATCAATACTCGTCTTAGGAGATTCCCAATTGATCATGGGCCAAGTAAATGGGACATATGAAGCTAAAGAAGAACGGATGAAGAAGTACCTTAATAGGGTGATGCATCTCATAAAGAAATTTGAGGAAGTTGACTGCGTTCAAATCCCAAGGGAAAAGAGCGTAGAAGCAGATACCTTAGCAAAAGAAGCCTCAACAAATGAAGCCATGAACGAGTTTGATGAGATTCAATACATACCGAGTATTAATATCCCAGAAGTACAATAACTGGAGAGCGGAGGAAATTGTATGACCCCCATTATATCATACCTGAAGGACGGACGACTTCCAGAAGAGGGAGACAAGGCTAGAAAGCTCAGAGTAAGATCAACCAGGTACGTCCCTATGGACGAGGTGTTATACAAAAGAGGCTTTTGTCAGCCTTATCTTAGGTGTTTAGTGATAAAGCCTTAAAATGTGTACTTGTTATATATTTATGTGGGCGTTATCTCCTTATTACTATGCTTAATTTGTATAATTAAGCCATGATTTGCATTAGTCCTTATTATTTATCTTTACATAATTTCTTGAATAAGATGTTATTCATTGTGTGTAATTTTCTACTTTCAGGAAATCATGTGAGAAAGATAAGTTTACAGAAATTTGTGAGAGAATGGAGGCCAAACTAGAATTAAAGTGGAGCTAAAGGACCATGCTTAAATGTCTAAGGAGGTGTAACTGGAGTGCTTGGATCGTCTACCATGATTGGAAGCTTCAAATAAGAAAGAAATCAAAGAGGTAGAATCTGAAAAGGAAAAATCTAATTTGAGTACTGATCAGTATTTTGGGCGTATATCTCTCCTCAAAAATCCAATTGACACAAGACTAGATGGGTTGGAACCGTGACTTAAATATCAACAACTTTCCAGTTTTGAGTTTTTCCAAATTCTCAACTTTGGAAGGCCGAAATTAACTCACAATTTTCTGCTGTAAACCTGGACAGAAATTAAAATAGTAAAAGTTTTATTTTCTTTGGACATTTAGACATTAGGGTTTTAGAAGGGAGGCTGGGAGAACGAATTTTGGCGGAGAAAAACTTGTATTTTTCTTTCTCTAATGGCAGCCTAAACTCTTTGCTAGGGCTAGGAGTATGTTTCTTCTATGCGGTATGAATATTCAATGTGATTCTTTTTAAGATTTTATCAATAACATATTTGATTGTTCAATTAGATTTCTTTTGATGTATTAGTTCTTCCATGCTTTCAATAAGTTCAATCATGTTTTTCTTATTGTTTAGAGGAATTTCTAATAGTTTCAAATAGAAATCAGGTTTTAAAGTGAATGGGTTTTTCTGAAAACTTTTCTAACCTCATTATTAATCGAGGTTATCATGCGTTCTTGAATTGTCTCAGTTCAACCGAATCATAAGTTTTTAATTGTANGAATGTGATATTCATGTATCTGAAAATTTTTCTTTGTTGGATTCTTCACTGGTTTTGGAAGAACAACAGATGATGGCAATTAATAAAGGATGGAAGCCTTGCTTTGAGGAGCTACTAGAAAATGAAAAAAAGCTCATGCATTCAAGTGAAGAGGCACCACAGCTGGAGCTTAAGCTGCTCCAGGTGATCTTAAATATGCATATTTAGGCCCAGGTAAGTTTAAACCTAGGTGGGATAGCCCTTTCATTGTAAGGGAAGTGTTTAAGCATAGAGCTGTAGTAGTTGAGGACCCTAGAGATGGTAGGATTTTGAAAATAAATGGAAAAGGTTAAAACCATTCTTAGGGGGAGTTATATCTGAGGAGGAGACTATGTCACTAGAGATCCTTGCCTATTGGGATGCTACGTGAACTTTGAAAAAACCTTCTGAAGTTGTACCATATTTGTTTTAATTTTTTTCTTTTTGCCTTTTGTTTTTGTTTTTGTTTATGCTTTTTGTTTTTTTGTTTTGTTATTATTTTTCTTTTGTGAGCTAACATTTGCAGGTACGAAAGAAATTTCAAAAATAAAAATAAAAATAAAAAGAAATTCAAATGCTTAAGAAAACTCCTTCCCTTTATACTTGAATTTATTTTGGCTTTGATACATTGAGGACAACGCAATATTTTAGTTGGGGGAGAGGTGTACACATTTTGCTACACCTTGCATGATTTTTTTTTCTTTCTTTTTGGTTGCAACTTTCAATTAAAAAAAAAAAAAAACCCCTTGAATTTGAATGCAGAAGAGTTATAAGTTTTATTTTTATATCATGTGATGGAATGAATAATACTGAGTTGGTTATACTATTTTTTATATTAAGACTCTTTCATAAAGAGCACAATTGGAAACTTTTGAGCACAATAGCCCGGTTAGCGGACGGTTGAATGTTGGATATGCATGGATCATGAACAAGCTAGATATAAGCTGAAACTTAACCCATAGGAGAGTTCTTGGCCTTACTTTTCTTTGTGAGAGTATATCTTTGTTTGAACTCTTAAATTTCTCTCATATACTTCAGTTTGTAAAAGATCTCTATATTTTTTTTTGATTGACTACTGGAAACATAATGGGGAGATATACCATGATCTTACTTATTTTTGTCCTTAGGCATGCTGGTTTATGTGGAATTTAGGAGATGAGAGCTTAAGGCCATCAATCTTTTGTCACCAGCTAAACAAATATTTAGCCTACCTTTACATTAACCATTGTCACCATCATTTGAGCCATGAAAATATTTTCACAATACCACAAAACATTTTTGTTTATGGGTGTTCTCTTGGGGTTCAAGTTTTGAGCAATTTATTATATGGCTGTAACCACATCAAACTATGGACTCTGAACCAGTCTCCGTACGTACGTTCGAATTAAAATATTACCACTAGTCTACTTTTCCGTTGACTTTCACCATCCAAACTTTTTTTCTCTAGGAACTGGTGAAGAAAAGAAGGGCCATTCCTTTGGAAAATTATATCTTACGTGGAAAGTGTTTCCTTTCAAAATAATTTTAAAGAAAAATCTTTTAAATTCTTTTTATATTATTTTAATTAGAGGTGAATTTTAAAATTTTAATTGTTGGATTATAAATTTTATTATATCTTTCATATTTACAAATTTTTAAAAAGATAGAAAATTACTAACTATCTCATCAATAAAAATTTTAAATTACAAATTTTTATGATATAAATTTATGTATAAAAAATAAGTTTTATTGATTGAATAATAAAATTTATTTTTCTCTCTAAACTAGTTTTAACACTAAACCTAGGTAATTCCTTTGAAAAAAAAATCAAATCAAAGTTAATATTTTTAACAATCAACATTACATAAGTAATTTTTTATTTAATTATTAAATAATCAGTTATCATAAATTAAATGATTTTTTTACGGGTTTTAACTGTTTTAATCTTAATTTATCTTTGTATTAAACTCTTAAATAATCAATAAGATGATACTTTTTTGAGAAAATATTGTGTGGCACCAAATAGACCATTAAAATTACTTCAAAAAAAAAAAAAAAAAAAAGACCATTAAGTAATTAGCGTTATTCATTCAAAAAATATTTTTGCAATTTTCCATAGGAAACTGCTATCTTGCGTCCTTGCGTCTAGCATATATCACTCACCATAACCAATCCTTAAAAATAAAATTAAACACCCCGACAAATGGAAAGCCACCGTGCTTGCTTAAATTGTTGTACAATTAAACAAGAAAGTTAGAAATACCCTACGAATTTCTTATAGCATTGTACGTGCTAGCTAGAATAAAGTTAAACCCTGAAATCACGCTAACAGTGAGTCAGTGATGGTAAATCAGAGCGATGATACGTCTATAACAATTTTACAATATTTTTATAACAAATTACAAGTAGTTAGTTGTTATTGGTTGAAATTTGAAATTAACACTAAGATTACTTTTTTTATCCCAACAATAACAACCAGTAACAACCTGCCACTTAGAATTTGTTGTAAAAATATTATAAAAATGTTATAGACATATCATTTCTCAATCATAAAATGTCAAGATGTGATGGGTGTCATCGTATCTTAAAAATTTTTCCTTTATTTTAGTATAATAGTAATTACCTTTTCTATTATATACAATTATTTTTATAAAACATTTACACTAGATTATCTACTATGTTTCTTTCTTAAAAAAAAAAAGATTATATATTATGCACTATTATAATTATCACTATTATTATTATTATTACCTTTATTTTCTCTTATTCTTTCTCATTTTTTCTTTCTCCGTACTCTTATTACTCAGAGCATTTGCATACACAACTTTCAACCTATTCTATTTTACCGCTTCAAAAATCTACTTTATCAATTATACCATACCATTTTACAACACAACCGACATCCCAATTTTTATTTTCCTATCCTACTCATTAAAATAATATATATTACTCTCTAAAATAATATAATATATAATTTTTGTGTTGCTCCTACAATGCTATAGTAATCTTTTGGAATTAAAATATATTATAATTTTTTACAATTGTGCTACAATTGTAAAAAAACTTGCAATTATCAAATTTTATAAGTCTGGCTGCTGGGCTCTTTTTGTGCCCTAATGCCAATGGGAATGCTCTTAGCTCTCTCATCTTAAATATCTCTCTCCTCTCTTTCATCTCCAATGTTGTCCTCCCTCTCTCTCAATTTGACTCACCATTATCCTTTACCCTTTTTTGTATCTAACCTAGCCAAGACCTAACTTTTCTCTATTTCGATTTGAATGGCAACAACAAGGAATCACAGGTTTTTTTGGGTTTATCGCTTTTATCACTTGATCTCAACCATGACCCAAACATGGATTTTTTGGGTTGAGGTGAAATGAGTTTCCTAGGTTGAGGTGAAATGCTAATGTGATTTTCCGTTGAATTTAGTTTGCATAATCTGTTAGTTTTGGATAGATTTTGGTTTTATTTTCAATTGATTTTGGGTCAATTTTGTGTTCATATTATAAGGTATTGTAATTAGTTGTGGTGGTGTTGGTGGGTGATGCTAGGTTATGGCAGTGGTTGGATAGTGGTGGGTGATTGATCAATTATGTCTGGTTGAGAGAGAGAGAGAGAGATATATATATATATATATAATAATGAAATACACAACTACAACAACCATGTATACATGGTTACTATAGCAACTGTGTATACACAATTGCTATAGTAACTATGTAAATTTACACAATTTTAGACTAGCTGATGTGGGAAAATTTTGGGGATAAATGTGCAAAATTAGACACTTTTTTTTTCTATTTTATATTTGTTAATGTAAATGCTCTTAAATAATTAGAAATGATGAAAGGCTCTTAAAACTGTTTTAGGGAAAATGTTTTGGAATGATTCTCATTTCCCAAATAATATTGGTTCCTGTTTTCGTACTTTAAACAAAATAAAAGAAAATATAAAAAATTATATTATGATTCTAATGTAACACATGGATTAAGTGTAAACTTAACTATGTGTTTATAAGATCTTGGTCACCCTCCCCTTACAAATCGAATTTCAATGGTGAGTTATATCCATGGGTTTCTAACATTTGATATCGGAGTCAACCACCGTGTCAAGTAACTGGACGTAGCTCATTGAGCATAGGATCAAATGAGTTGCGGTTTTATGGTTGAATTTCAAAAGGGGCAACCTAGAGGCTAGATTAAAATAACTGATAAATAAGTGGAGCTGCCAAAAAAGAGAAAATCACAAGATATTTCATGCTACAAGAGAAATGTCGTATAAGGCGGTTTCATGTAATACCTTCTCCGCATGAGAAAAAAATGAGAGAAGGATAAGATAGCTCTAGGTAGCATTTGGACTTAGATGAAAATGAGCTGCGTCTGCGTTTCTGGCATTTCACGCCTTTTTTTTTTAGTTGTAATTGTTGACTTTTCCCGTGAACAGTGCACACCAGTGGGTCATGTGCACTATTCACAAAACCCACAAACTTCACTTTTCAACAACTTTTTCATTAAAAATAGGTCACACGGTACTATTCACACATTTAAAAATTATTTTGCTATAATATTTTCAATTTTCAATTTTCAGCTGTATCCAAACAGACCCTTATTGCAATGTTTTTCAGAATTGTTATGTTATTATTGATTCTTATCTAGGTTTATAACTAATATTACTTTATTGTCTATTATTTATAACTTGTCATCTCAATGGTTTTAAAAGTTTTATAAAAAAGTTGTGACTCCTATAACTTTTATGCATTAATATGGTCCATTATATTAGCATCTTTCCCAATTTGAACTTGAAATGAAGAACGTGCATTTGGGATGAAGATTTAATAGTAGTTTTTTTTTTTCTTTAGAAAATTAAAAAGGAATTCAAAACAAACAAAATCAGAGCTTAACTATCATTTTCACATGGACTTACCATTTTTTTTATCAATCATACTCTGCCACGTTATAGTTGTGGCAAAAAGTTGTGAAGATATTTTGTGGTTCTAGACTTTTCCATTTTGTTTGTAGACAACATTTATATTACTTTTTCAAGTATAAGTATACAATATACTTTAGTTCGTTTTAAAAAAAAAAAAAGCAAAAAATTAAATAAGTTGATGTTAAACAGACGCTTTATCTTATTATATGTTTATTAGAGTTTGAAAAGATTTTTGTAAAAGAAATAAAAATTTAAACACAAAAATGTGCTGAAAAGTGAAATTAAGATAAGAAGTTGTGAAGATATTTTGTGGTCCTAGACCTTTCTCTTTTGTTTATAAACAACATTTTAAAATATTACTTTTTCAAGTATAAGTATACAATATACTTTACTTCACTTTCAAAAAAAAAAAAAAAGCAAAAAAATAAATAAGTTGATGTTAAACAGACGCTTTGTCTTATTATATGTTTATTAGAGTTTGAAAAGGTTTTTGTAAAAAAAAAAATATATAAACATGAAAATGTGCTAAAAAGTGAAAACTGTGCCATTAATTATTAACTATGGGATGTTTGGATGATCCATGCAACATTTTCTCAATTTTTAAATGAATCAATTTTTAATTTTCTCAGAAAACCAAATAGAGAGTGTTAGGGTCCCCAATAACAATAACATAATAAATTTAAATCAAATAGAGAGTGAAGCCATTTCATGGATATGAAAGAATGTTGGTTGTGACATAGAATTGAAACTGTCATTGTATTGAAGAATGCTTACGTTTAACTTTACAAAAATTTAATTGTTGGTTCCCAGTTTAAAATATTAAAATAATTTAACGATTCACATTAATAATGTACGAAACTCACAACTAATCTTATTATTTTTTACTCTTTTTTCTATGGGATTTTACTCATTATTTTAATCATTCTTATTGAAAAAAAATAACATATGATGTCTAAATGGTAATAATATTAATACTAATGGAGATAGATTTGACTAGAATATAGCTTAGTTGAGGCATGCATTCACACTGCTACGGCAGAATGTTCAACATACATTTCAATTGATGCTATGAGCTCATTATCATGGTGAGAGGGTCGAGAGCTGGCAATTTACCGCCTAGGCCAGTAGGCCCCTCTCCTACTCCTAAGTCCTAACTTCAAAAAATATATATATTTTTTGGGAGATATATTTCTATTATGTATTTCTAGCTATAAACTTCGTTTATTTCATAATTATAATAAATACACTAGTATCTCTTTTACATGGTCAAAATTTATTTGAAAAATATAAAGACATATTTTCCTATTTTATTAATGTCTTTTTTGGCTCAACATTTATAAAAGGACAATAGAGGTAGAAGGAATTAAAAAAAAAAAAAATAAAGAAAGAAAGAAAAAGAGGAAAATAACAAAGTTAGGGAGAAGAAAAAGAGAAGGAACATTAATGTCACATTTAAAAAGTGAAAAAAAAAAATGATACGGTTTTTTTTGTATGTAACAATTTATTTTCCTCCTAAAATTTTGGGGGATAATTACAAGATAATATAAATTTACGTAAATTATACTTTATGTCAGTCTAATTATTAAATATCATTTTCAAGACGAATATTATATCTTTTGTAATTTTTCTAATATTTATATCACTCGTGAATAATAACTATTTATATTTTATATTGGTCTCAAGTATATTTTGTGTGTGTGTGTGTGTGAAAGCTTGAGTACGTGTACGTAAATTTTATCTCCCCAGGAATCAAATCCTAACTCCGTTTGACCCACATATATTAGCAAAAATCCTCAAGTATAAATATTTTTGGTTTTTGTTTATTTTAATATTTTACAATCCGGAAAAACAAAATTTAGGAAAGTGATTAGAAAATAAACAAATCAAATTCAACAAGGAGTAGCTTCTGGATCCATTCGTGCCTTAGGTTTCTATTCTTGCCCCAACAACGTAAGTGAAACTTAACATAATAATATTTTCACCAGTTTTGAGGCTGTGGAGGCTACTTTCTTGACAAAGCTCTCAAAAATCCGAGCTTTGATTTGGCCTCTCTTTGGGGGAAGCCTGGATTTTTCCTTTTGGGGTGTGGAGGAGGAAGTGGTTTCCATAGGTGTGAAAAAAGCAGAGACAAGGCAGAGTAAGTAAAAGAAGGGCTCTGTCTAGGTGTCTCCAAGGAGAAAAAAAATAAAAGGAAACAGAGAGAGTATGGATCACAGAATAAAGACAAAGTAGGTTTTTGTTGAAGAAAAAGCATAAATTTTAATTATAAGAGGAAAATATAAAACTAATGGAGATAAACAATGATTAAGAAGCAGGGTACTCTGCTCGGAAGCTAGACCAAACAGAGTCTATCTTTTAGAGGACTTCAGTCACATAAGAAGGGGAAGAGGCAGTTGGGAGTGAAAGTGGAGGATGATGAGGCTCAGGGTATATATATATATATGTGTGTGTGTGTGTGTGTGTGTGTGTCTCTGGGAAGGCATAGCTTTCAAGTTAAAAATTTTCCATTCAAAAATATGTATTAGCTGGAATATATGTGTGAGTAAAATCTCAAGTTCAAAGAGGATGACAAAAGTGATTGATTAATATAACATAGTTAAGTCTAAACTTATAATTCAACTCTTTTAGGTAAAGTGATGTCCCTATATTTTTCATATAAGTGAATTATTATTAGGAGCAGACATTATAATTTGAAACTCTCTCTCTCAAAAAAAAAAATCCGATTGGTATTAATTAGATTTCAATTAGTATCAGTTGGTACTAATAATTTCCCAATTAATACCAATCGGCACTAATAAGAAAATTTGAAATACTGATCAGTAATAATTGAATTGGTAATAAAAAAACCCAAGTTATAAGGGGAACTCGATTTTCAGAATATCAAGTTCCAAAACAGAAATACTCCTAAATAGTTTGAAAACATAAACAAATTGCTGTATAGTTTAAAAATTAAGGGCAAAACCCAATTTTCTCCGTGTTATCTTTGCAACATCACCATGAGGTATGATGTGTCATTATGCGCCACTTGACCTCTTATATTTAATCCGGTGTACCATTTTTCCAACCTAGTTGGTGATTGACACATTGCCGTGGGGACAAGAAGAAATTTGATAAGTAACTTTTAAAGTTTCAACTGTAGCAAGTCACGTATTCCCTAATGGAAATAGCTAAGTCAAAGTCTAGTACGGAACATACAAAGATTCCAGGGGAAGAAATAGTATACAACAACATTAAAACCCTAATCCCATACATATGTATAATTAGCTTCCCTTCCTATTGCATTATCATGCTTGTATGAATTTCTTCTGCAAGTGCACCACTTAATGCAACAAGTGCTTAGTCACATGAGTTGTAACAAATAACTGAGTGTCTGTTTGGTACATGCGTTTAAACAACCGTTATTCAATTTTTTTAGAAATATGTGTGAGTGAAAACATGTGTAGAAATGTGTGTAATATTATTTAAAAATTGAAAAAATGTATTTAAATTGATGTACCAAATGACCCTTGAATTTGGAAGAACCGATATTACTAATCTCAGCCATAACTCAATTTGAGGGCGAGTGCATCATAGCTACCAAGAGGTGGCCAGCTTGATAAACTTTCTATTTTTTATTTTTTTCCAAATGTGGTTAGTTGAATGTCCTGAGAGAACAGCATCAAAAATCTGATTTCATATGGACCATATAAAGCAGCAAGTGGAATCATGAAAGAGAGAAGCAAAATAGTTAGGCCGTAGTATGTCATTTGATAGATAATGACTGAAGTATTAACCATTTTCGATTTATATAAAGGACCACATTACAAATCATGTAATACGTGTAGGGACTCAATTTGGATTTGACCCTGAGTATGAATGGGTTTTCAGCCCAATAAGCCCAAACAATAAATTTGTAGAGAGTGGGTTGAAGGTTTAGGCGTTGGCCGTCGTTCACAAAGCATGAACTCTCTTTTATTAGAAAATACTTAGAGTTTATTTACAACTGGGGGGATGCTCCTCGGCCCGTGGCCGAGGAGCCCATTTTCTTTTCCTCCTTTTCCCCCCCCCCTTATCTTACTTTACTTGCTTTTCTTATATAGTCTTCATTTTCCTATCTCCTTCTTCCATCTGTTGATCATCCATTCGCCTTTCTTCTGGCCGTCCGTCCCATCAGAGGCCTTATCAGTACTCAAGTGGTTCACTCTGATCAACGTTGCCCTGCTAAGGGGTTATATCCCCATTAATGCGGCCAGAGGGGTTAGGTGAATGCATTAAGTG